>NC_139550.1:41010729-41149251 GCF_965153285.1 Podarcis tiliguerta
AAAAGAAGATGATAAAGCTCTGATTGCGCTTATTTCGAATTGGTGTTTCTGGGGTTAGAATGCACATTCACCCAAAAATCGCAGTGACATGTTTGATGTCAGCCCACATCATCCATTGGTGTTTTGGTTCCATCTCAATACGAAGAGTACAATTAAGCTTGGATTGTTCTTTCGGTGTTCATTCACCCACAAATAGCAAAGCAAAGTGTAATAAAGCTAAGGAAAGCGAAACAGGTTGTTTTCGTTTCCAGTTATGTAGAGAAAAGAATCTTGCATTTCGTGTTCTTTGCTGTTAATGCATATTGACCCAGAAATCGCAAAGTGTGTGTAATGAGACCACAATAACACAAAACCGTCTTTTCGCTTCCATATGCATAGAAAGAAGAGGTTATGCTTTGATTGGGCATATTTCAATTCGCATGGTGTTTTTTGGGTGTACACCAGAATCACCCCCAACAAAAGTAAAAAGGTGTTTTGGGTTCCATCTACTTAAAAAGAAGATGACAAAGCTCTGATTGGGCTTATTTCAAATTGGTGTTTTTGGGGTTAGAATACACGTTTACCAAAAACCGCAGATTTAAATGTTTGTTATCATCCCATATCAAGCATACATGTTTGGGTTCCATGTTGTCCATAGGAAGAGGAAGACTAATAAACTTGCATTTTTCTTTCGGTGTTTATTCATCCACAAATAGCAAAGCAAAGTGTAATAAGCCTAAACAAAGCCAAACAGGGTGTTTTCGGTTCCAGCTATGTAGAAAAAAAGGAATCTTGGATTTCAAGTCGTGTTCTTTGTTGTTAATGCACATTGACCCAGAAATCGCGTGTAGTGTGCGTGTAATGTGACCAAAATAACACAAGAACGTCTTTTCGCTTCCATATGCTTAGAAAGAAGAGGAGTAAGCTTTGATTGGGCTTCTTTCAATTCGCATGGTGTTTTTTGGGTGTGCACCAGAATCAAACTCAACCAAAGCAAAAAGTTAGTTTGGGTTCCATCTACATAAAAAGAAGATGACAAAGCTCTGATTGGACTTATTTCAAATTGGTGTTTTGGGGGTTAGAATACACGTTCACCCAAAATCCAAGATTGAAATGTTTCTTATCATCCCAAATCAAGCATACGTGTCAATAGGAAGCTCTGATTGGGCTTATTTGAAATTGGTGTTTTTCGGGTTAGACTGCGCAGTGACCCAAAAATCGCAGAGTGAAATGTTTGTTATCAGCCCAAATGAAGCATAGGTTTTTGGGGTCCAATTCATTAGAAAGAGGACGAATAAGCTCGGATTGTTGTTTCGGTGTTCATTCACCCTAACCCTAACCCCAACCCTAACTCTATACCTAACTCTAACCCTAACCCTAACCCTAACCCTAAGCCTACAAAGCGAACTTAATTAGCCAAACAGGTTGTTTTGGGTTCCAGCTATATAGAAAGAAGAGTCTTGGATATCGCTTATTTCAAGTCGTGTTCTTTGGTGTTAATGCACATTCATCCAGAAATCGCAAAGTGTGTGTAATGAGACCACAATAACACAACAACGTCTTTTCGCTTCCACATGCGAAGGAAGACGGTGAATAAGCTTTGACTGGGCTTATTTCAATTCGCATGGTGTTTTTTGTGTGTGCACCAGAATCACCACAACCAAAGGAAAAAGGTTTTTTTGGTTCCATCTACATAAAAAGAAGTTGATAAAGCTCTGATTGGGCTTATTTGAAATTGGTGTTTTTGGGGTTAGAATGCGCAGTCACCCAAAAATCGCAGTGACATGTTTGTTATCACCCCAAATCAAGCATAGGTGTTTTCGTTCCATCTCAATAGAAAGAGGACGAATAAGCTTGGATTGTTCTTTCGTTCACCTTAACCCTATCCTAACGCTGTGATTGGGCTTCTTTCAATTCTCATGGTGTTTTTTTGGTGTGCACCAGAATCACCCCCAACAAAAGTAAAAAGGTGTTTTGAGTTCCACCTACATAAAAAGAAGATGATAAAGCTCTGATTGCGCTTATTTCGAATTGGTGTTTCTGGGGTTAGAATGCACATTCACCCAAAAATCGCAGTGACATGTTTGATGTCAGCCCACATCATCCATTGGTGTTTTGGTTCCATCTCAATACGAAGAGTACAATTAAGCTTGGATTGTTCTTTCGGTGTTCATTCACCCACAAATAGCAAAGCAAAGTGTAATAAAGCTAAGGAAAGCGAAACAGGTTGTTTTCGTTTCCAGTTATGTAGAGAAAAGAATCTTGCATTTCGTGTTCTTTGCTGTTAATGCATATTGACCCAGAAATCGCAAAGTGTGTGTAATGAGACCACAATAACACAAAACCGTCTTTTCGCTTCCATATGCATAGAAAGAAGAGGTTATGCTTTGATTGGGCATATTTCAATTCGCATGGTGTTTTTTGGGTGTACACCAGAATCACCCCCAACAAAAGTAAAAAGGTGTTTTGGGTTCCATCTACTTAAAAAGAAGATGACAAAGCTCTGATTGGGCTTATTTCAAATTGGTGTTTTTGGGGTTAGAATACACGTTTACCAAAAACCGCAGATTTAAATGTTTGTTATCATCCCATATCAAGCATACATGTTTGGGTTCCATGTTGTCCATAGGAAGAGGAAGACTAATAAACTTGCATTTTTCTTTCGGTGTTCATTCATCCACAAATAGCAAAGCAAAGTGTAATAAGCCTAAACAAAGCCAAACAGGGTGTTTTCGGTTCCAGCTATGTAGAAAAAAAGGAATCTTGGATTTCAAGTCGTGTTCTTTGTTGTTAATGCACATTGACCCAGAAATCGCGTGTAGTGTGCGTGTAATGTGACCAAAATAACACAAGAACGTCTTTTCGCTTCCATATGCTTAGAAAGAAGAGGAGTAAGCTTTGATTGGGCTTCTTTCAATTCGCATGGTGTTTTTTGGGTGTGCACCAGAATCAAACTCAACCAAAGCAAAAAGTTAGTTTGGGTTCCATCTACATAAAAAGAAGATGACAAAGCTCTGATTGGACTTATTTCAAATTGGTGTTTTGGGGGTTAGAATACACGTTCACCCAAAATCCAAGATTGAAATGTTTCTTATCATCCCAAATCAAGCATACGTGTCAATAGGAAGCTCTGATTGGGCTTATTTGAAATTGGTGTTTTTCGGGTTAGACTGCGCAGTGACCCAAAAATCGCAGAGTGAAATGTTTGTTATCAGCCCAAATGAAGCATAGGTTTTTGGGGTCCAATTCATTAGAAAGAGGACGAATAAGCTCGGATTGTTGTTTCGGTGTTCATTCACCCTAACCCTAACCCCAACCCTAACTCTATACCTAACTCTAACCCTAACCCTAACCCTAACCCTAAGCCTACAAAGCGAACTTAATTAGCCAAACAGGTTGTTTTGGGTTCCAGCTATATAGAAAGAAGAGTCTTGGATATCGCTTATTTCAAGTCGTGTTCTTTGGTGTTAATGCACATTCATCCAGAAATCGCAAAGTGTGTGTAATGAGACCACAATAACACAACACCGTCTTTTCGCTTCCACATGCGAAGGAAGACGGTGAATAAGCTTTGACTGGGCTTATTTCAATTCGCATGGTGTTTTTTGTGTGTGCACCAGAATCACCACAACCAAAGGAAAAAGGTTTTTTTGGTTCCATCTACATAAAAAGAAGTTGATAAAGCTCTGATTGGGCTTATTTGAAATTGGTGTTTTTGGGGTTAGAATGCGCAGTCACCCAAAAATCGCAGTGACATGTTTGTTATCACCCCAAATCAAGCATAGGTGTTTTCGTTCCATCTCAATAGAAAGAGGACGAATAAGCTTGGATTGTTCTTTCGTTCACCTTAACCCTATCCTAACGCTGTGATTGGGCTTCTTTCAATTCTCATGGTGTTTTTTTGGTGTGCACCAGAATCACCCCCAACAAAAGTAAAAAGGTGTTTTGAGTTCCACCTACATAAAAAGAAGATGATAAAGCTCTGATTGCGCTTATTTCGAATTGGTGTTTCTGGGGTTAGAATGCACATTCACCCAAAAATCGCAGTGACATGTTTGATGTCAGCCCACATCATCCATTGGTGTTTTGGTTCCATCTCAATACGAAGAGTACAATTAAGCTTGGATTGTTCTTTCGGTGTTCATTCACCCACAAATAGCAAAGCAAAGTGTAATAAAGCTAAGGAAAGCGAAACAGGTTGTTTTCGTTTCCAGTTATGTAGAGAAAAGAATCTTGCATTTCGTGTTCTTTGCTGTTAATGCATATTGACCCAGAAATCGCAAAGTGTGTGTAATGAGACCACAATAACACAAAACCGTCTTTTCGCTTCCATATGCATAGAAAGAAGAGGTTATGCTTTGATTGGGCATATTTCAATTCGCATGGTGTTTTTTGGGTGTACACCAGAATCACCCCCAACAAAAGTAAAAAGGTGTTTTGGGTTCCATCTACTTAAAAAGAAGATGACAAAGCTCTGATTGGGCTTATTTCAAATTGGTGTTTTTGGGGTTAGAATACACGTTTACCAAAAACCGCAGATTTAAATGTTTGTTATCATCCCATATCAAGCATACATGTTTGGGTTCCATGTTGTCCATAGGAAGAGGAAGACTAATAAACTTGCATTTTTCTTTCGGTGTTCATTCATCCACAAATAGCAAAGCAAAGTGTAATAAGCCTAAACAAAGCCAAACAGGGTGTTTTCGGTTCCAGCTATGTAGAAAAAAAGGAATCTTGGATTTCAAGTCGTGTTCTTTGTTGTTAATGCACATTGACCCAGAAATCGCGTGTAGTGTGCGTGTAATGTGACCAAAATAACACAAGAACGTCTTTTCGCTTCCATATGCTTAGAAAGAAGAGGAGTAAGCTTTGATTGGGCTTCTTTCAATTCGCATGGTGTTTTTTGGGTGTGCACCAGAATCAAACTCAACCAAAGCAAAAAGTTAGTTTGGGTTCCATCTACATAAAAAGAAGATGACAAAGCTCTGATTGGACTTATTTCAAATTGGTGTTTTGGGGGTTAGAATACACGTTCACCCAAAATCCAAGATTGAAATGTTTCTTATCATCCCAAATCAAGCATACGTGTCAATAGGAAGCTCTGATTGGGCTTATTTGAAATTGGTGTTTTTCGGGTTAGACTGCGCAGTGACCCAAAAATCGCAGAGTGAAATGTTTGTTATCAGCCCAAATGAAGCATAGGTTTTTGGGGTCCAATTCATTAGAAAGAGGACGAATAAGCTCGGATTGTTGTTTCGGTGTTCATTCACCCTAACCCTAACCCCAACCCTAACTCTATACCTAACTCTAACCCTAACCCTAACCCTAACCCTAAGCCTACAAAGCGAACTTAATTAGCCAAACAGGTTGTTTTGGGTTCCAGCTATATAGAAAGAAGAGTCTTGGATATCGCTTATTTCAAGTCGTGTTCTTTGGTGTTAATGCACATTCATCCAGAAATCGCAAAGTGTGTGTAATGAGACCACAATAACACAACACCGTCTTTTCGCTTCCACATGCGAAGGAAGACGGTGAATAAGCTTTGACTGGGCTTATTTCAATTCGCATGGTGTTTTTTGTGTGTGCACCAGAATCACCACAACCAAAGGAAAAAGGTTTTTTTGGTTCCATCTACATAAAAAGAAGTTGATAAAGCTCTGATTGGGCTTATTTGAAATTGGTGTTTTTGGGGTTAGAATGCGCAGTCACCCAAAAATCGCAGTGACATGTTTGTTATCACCCCAAATCAAGCATAGGTGTTTTCGTTCCATCTCAATAGAAAGAGGACGAATAAGCTTGGATTGTTCTTTCGTTCACCTTAACCCTATCCTAACGCTGTGATTGGGCTTCTTTCAATTCTCATGGTGTTTTTTTGGTGTGCACCAGAATCACCCCCAACAAAAGTAAAAAGGTGTTTTGAGTTCCACCTACATAAAAAGAAGATGATAAAGCTCTGATTGCGCTTATTTCGAATTGGTGTTTCTGGGGTTAGAATGCACATTCACCCAAAAATCGCAGTGACATGTTTGATGTCAGCCCACATCATCCATTGGTGTTTTGGTTCCATCTCAATACGAAGAGTACAATTAAGCTTGGATTGTTCTTTCGGTGTTCATTCACCCACAAATAGCAAAGCAAAGTGTAATAAAGCTAAGGAAAGCGAAACAGGTTGTTTTCGTTTCCAGTTATGTAGAGAAAAGAATCTTGCATTTCGTGTTCTTTGCTGTTAATGCATATTGACCCAGAAATCGCAAAGTGTGTGTAATGAGACCACAATAACACAAAACCGTCTTTTCGCTTCCATATGCATAGAAAGAAGAGGTTATGCTTTGATTGGGCATATTTCAATTCGCATGGTGTTTTTTGGGTGTACACCAGAATCACCCCCAACAAAAGTAAAAAGGTGTTTTGGGTTCCATCTACTTAAAAAGAAGATGACAAAGCTCTGATTGGGCTTATTTCAAATTGGTGTTTTTGGGGTTAGAATACACGTTTACCAAAAACCGCAGATTTAAATGTTTGTTATCATCCCATATCAAGCATACATGTTTGGGTTCCATGTTGTCCATAGGAAGAGGAAGACTAATAAACTTGCATTTTTCTTTCGGTGTTCATTCATCCACAAATAGCAAAGCAAAGTGTAATAAGCCTAAACAAAGCCAAACAGGGTGTTTTCGGTTCCAGCTATGTAGAAAAAAAGGAATCTTGGATTTCAAGTCGTGTTCTTTGTTGTTAATGCACATTGACCCAGAAATCGCGTGTAGTGTGCGTGTAATGTGACCAAAATAACACAAGAACGTCTTTTCGCTTCCATATGCTTAGAAAGAAGAGGAGTAAGCTTTGATTGGGCTTCTTTCAATTCGCATGGTGTTTTTTGGGTGTGCACCAGAATCAAACTCAACCAAAGCAAAAAGTTAGTTTGGGTTCCATCTACATAAAAAGAAGATGACAAAGCTCTGATTGGACTTATTTCAAATTGGTGTTTTGGGGGTTAGAATACACGTTCACCCAAAATCCAAGATTGAAATGTTTCTTATCATCCCAAATCAAGCATACGTGTCAATAGGAAGCTCTGATTGGGCTTATTTGAAATTGGTGTTTTTCGGGTTAGACTGCGCAGTGACCCAAAAATCGCAGAGTGAAATGTTTGTTATCAGCCCAAATGAAGCATAGGTTTTTGGGGTCCAATTCATTAGAAAGAGGACGAATAAGCTCGGATTGTTGTTTCGGTGTTCATTCACCCTAACCCTAACCCCAACCCTAACTCTATACCTAACTCTAACCCTAACCCTAACCCTAACCCTAAGCCTACAAAGCGAACTTAATTAGCCAAACAGGTTGTTTTGGGTTCCAGCTATATAGAAAGAAGAGTCTTGGATATCGCTTATTTCAAGTCGTGTTCTTTGGTGTTAATGCACATTCATCCAGAAATCGCAAAGTGTGTGTAATGAGACCACAATAACACAACACCGTCTTTTCGCTTCCACATGCGAAGGAAGACGGTGAATAAGCTTTGACTGGGCTTATTTCAATTCGCATGGTGTTTTTTGTGTGTGCACCAGAATCACCACAACCAAAGGAAAAAGGTTTTTTTGGTTCCATCTACATAAAAAGAAGTTGATAAAGCTCTGATTGGGCTTATTTGAAATTGGTGTTTTTGGGGTTAGAATGCGCAGTCACCCAAAAATCGCAGTGACATGTTTGTTATCACCCCAAATCAAGCATAGGTGTTTTCGTTCCATCTCAATAGAAAGAGGACGAATAAGCTTGGATTGTTCTTTCGTTCACCTTAACCCTATCCTAACGCTGTGATTGGGCTTCTTTCAATTCTCATGGTGTTTTTTTGGTGTGCACCAGAATCACCCCCAACAAAAGTAAAAAGGTGTTTTGAGTTCCACCTACATAAAAAGAAGATGATAAAGCTCTGATTGCGCTTATTTCGAATTGGTGTTTCTGGGGTTAGAATGCACATTCACCCAAAAATCGCAGTGACATGTTTGATGTCAGCCCACATCATCCATTGGTGTTTTGGTTCCATCTCAATACGAAGAGTACAATTAAGCTTGGATTGTTCTTTCGGTGTTCATTCACCCACAAATAGCAAAGCAAAGTGTAATAAAGCTAAGGAAAGCGAAACAGGTTGTTTTCGTTTCCAGTTATGTAGAGAAAAGAATCTTGCATTTCGTGTTCTTTGCTGTTAATGCATATTGACCCAGAAATCGCAAAGTGTGTGTAATGAGACCACAATAACACAAAACCGTCTTTTCGCTTCCATATGCATAGAAAGAAGAGGTTATGCTTTGATTGGGCATATTTCAATTCGCATGGTGTTTTTTGGGTGTACACCAGAATCACCCCCAACAAAAGTAAAAAGGTGTTTTGGGTTCCATCTACTTAAAAAGAAGATGACAAAGCTCTGATTGGGCTTATTTCAAATTGGTGTTTTTGGGGTTAGAATACACGTTTACCAAAAACCGCAGATTTAAATGTTTGTTATCATCCCATATCAAGCATACATGTTTGGGTTCCATGTTGTCCATAGGAAGAGGAAGACTAATAAACTTGCATTTTTCTTTCGGTGTTCATTCATCCACAAATAGCAAAGCAAAGTGTAATAAGCCTAAACAAAGCCAAACAGGGTGTTTTCGGTTCCAGCTATGTAGAAAAAAAGGAATCTTGGATTTCAAGTCGTGTTCTTTGTTGTTAATGCACATTGACCCAGAAATCGCGTGTAGTGTGCGTGTAATGTGACCAAAATAACACAAGAACGTCTTTTCGCTTCCATATGCTTAGAAAGAAGAGGAGTAAGCTTTGATTGGGCTTCTTTCAATTCGCATGGTGTTTTTTGGGTGTGCACCAGAATCAAACTCAACCAAAGCAAAAAGTTAGTTTGGGTTCCATCTACATAAAAAGAAGATGACAAAGCTCTGATTGGACTTATTTCAAATTGGTGTTTTGGGGGTTAGAATACACGTTCACCCAAAATCCAAGATTGAAATGTTTCTTATCATCCCAAATCAAGCATACGTGTCAATAGGAAGCTCTGATTGGGCTTATTTGAAATTGGTGTTTTTCGGGTTAGACTGCGCAGTGACCCAAAAATCGCAGAGTGAAATGTTTGTTATCAGCCCAAATGAAGCATAGGTTTTTGGGGTCCAATTCATTAGAAAGAGGACGAATAAGCTCGGATTGTTGTTTCGGTGTTCATTCACCCTAACCCTAACCCCAACCCTAACTCTAACCCTAACCCTAACCCTAAGCCTACAAAGCGAACTTAATTAGCCAAACAGGTTGTTTTGGGTTCCAGCTATATAGAAAGAAGAGTCTTGGATATCACTTATTTCAAGTCGTGTTCTTTGGTGTTAATGCACATTCATCCAGAAATCGCAAAGTGTGTGTAATGAGACCACAATAACACAACACTCTCTTTTCGCTTCCACATGCGAAGGAAGACGGTGAATAAGCTTTGACTGGGCTTATTTCAATTCGCATGGTGTTTTTTGTGTGTGCACCAGAGTCACCACAACCAAAGGAAAAAGGTTTTTTTGGTTCCATCTACATAAAAAGAAGTTGATAAAGCTCTGATTGGGCTTATTTGAAATTGGTGTTTTTGGGGTTAGAATGCGCAGTCACCTAAAAATCGCAGTGACATGTTTGTTATCACCCCAAATCAAGCATAGGTGTTTTCGTTCCATCTCAATAGAAAGAGGACGAATAAGCTTGGATTGTTCTTTCGTTCACCTTAACCCTATCCTAACGCTGTGATTGGGCTTCTTTCAATTCTCATGGTGTTTTTTTGGTGTGCACCAGAATCACCCCCAACAAAAGTAAAAAGGTGTTTTGAGTTCCACCTACATAAAAAGAAGATGATAAAGCTCTGATTGCGCTTATTTCGAATTGGTGTTTCTGGGGTTAGAATGCACATTCACCCAAAAATCGCAGTGACATGTTTGATGTCAGCCCACATCATCCATTGGTGTTTTGGTTCCATCTCAATACGAAGAGTACAATTAAGCTTGGATTGTTCTTTCGGTGTTCATTCACCCACAAATAGCAAAGCAAAGTGTAATAAAGCTAAGGAAAGCGAAACAGGTTGTTTTCGTTTCCAGTTATGTAGAGAAAAGAATCTTGCATTTCGTGTTCTTTGCTGTTAATGCATATTGACCCAGAAATCGCAAAGTGTGTGTAATGAGACCACAATAACACAAAACCGTCTTTTCGCTTCCATATGCATAGAAAGAAGAGGTTATGCTTTGATTGGGCATATTTCAATTCGCATGGTGTTTTTTGGGTGTACACCAGAATCACCCCCAACAAAAGTAAAAAGGTGTTTTGGGTTCCATCTACTTAAAAAGAAGATGACAAAGCTCTGATTGGGCTTATTTCAAATTGGTGTTTTTGGGGTTAGAATACACGTTTACCAAAAACCGCAGATTTAAATGTTTGTTATCATCCCATATCAAGCATACATGTTTTGGTTCCATGTTGTCCATAGGAAGAGGAAGACTAATAAACTTGCATTTTTCTTTCGGTGTTCATTCATCCACAAATAGCAAAGCAAAGTGTAATAAGCCTAAACAAAGCCAAACAGGGTGTTTTCGGTTCCAGCTATGTAGAAAAAAAGGAATCTTGGATTTCAAGTCGTGTTCTTTGTTGTTAATGCACATTGACCCAGAAATCGCGTGTAGTGTGCGTGTAATGTGACCAAAATAACACAAGAACGTCTTTTCGCTTCCATATGCTTAGAAAGAAGAGGAGTAAGCTTTGATTGGGCTTCTTTCAATTCGCATGGTGTTTTTTGGGTGTGCACCAGAATCAAACTCAACCAAAGCAAAAAGTTAGTTTGGGTTCCATCTACATAAAAAGAAGATGACAAAGCTCTGATTGGACTTATTTCAAATTGGTGTTTTGGGGGTTAGAATACACGTTCACCCAAAATCCAAGATTGAAATGTTTCTTATCATCCCAAATCAAGCATACGTGTCAATAGGAAGCTCTGATTGGGCTTATTTGAAATTGGTGTTTTTCGGGTTAGACTGCGCAGTGACCCAAAAATCGCAGAGTGAAATGTTTGTTATCAGCCCAAATGAAGCATAGGTTTTTGGGGTCCAATTCATTAGAAAGAGGACGAATAAGCTCGGATTGTTGTTTCGGTGTTCATTCACCCTAACCCTAACCCCAACCCTAACTCTATACCTAACTCTAACCCTAACCCTAACCCTAACCCTAAGCCTACAAAGCGAACTTAATTAGCCAAACAGGTTGTTTTGGGTTCCAGCTATATAGAAAGAAGAGTCTTGGATATCGCTTATTTCAAGTCGTGTTCTTTGGTGTTAATGCACATTCATCCAGAAATCGCAAAGTGTGTGTAATGAGACCACAATAACACAACACCCTCTTTTCGCTTCCACATGCGAAGGAAGACGGTGAATAAGCTTTGACTGGGCTTATTTCAATTCGCATGGTGTTTTTTGTGTGTGCACCAGAATCACCACAACCAAAGGAAAAAGGTTTTTTTGGTTCCATCTACATAAAAAGAAGTTGATAAAGCTCTGATTGGGCTTATTTGAAATTGGTGTTTTTGGGGTTAGAATGCGCAGTCACCCAAAAATCGCAGTGACATGTTTGTTATCACCCCAAATCAAGCATAGGTGTTTTCGTTCCATCTCAATAGAAAGAGGACGAATAAGCTTGGATTGTTCTTTCGTTCACCTTAACCCTATCCTAACGCTGTGATTGGGCTTCTTTCAATTCTCATGGTGTTTTTTTGGTGTGCACCAGAATCACCCCCAACAAAAGTAAAAAGGTGTTTTGAGTTCCACCTACATAAAAAGAAGATGATAAAGCTCTGATTGCGCTTATTTCGAATTGGTGTTTCTGGGGTTAGAATGCACATTCACCCAAAAATCGCAGTGACATGTTTGATGTCAGCCCACATCATCCATTGGTGTTTTGGTTCCATCTCAATACGAAGAGTACAATTAAGCTTGGATTGTTCTTTCGGTGTTCATTCACCCACAAATAGCAAAGCAAAGTGTAATAAAGCTAAGGAAAGCGAAACAGGTTGTTTTCGTTTCCAGTTATGTAGAGAAAAGAATCTTGCATTTCGTGTTCTTTGCTGTTAATGCATATTGACCCAGAAATCGCAAAGTGTGTGTAATGAGACCACAATAACACAAAACCGTCTTTTCGCTTCCATATGCATAGAAAGAAGAGGTTATGCTTTGATTGGGCATATTTCAATTCGCATGGTGTTTTTTGGGTGTACACCAGAATCACCCCCAACAAAAGTAAAAAGGTGTTTTGGGTTCCATCTACTTAAAAAGAAGATGACAAAGCTCTGATTGGGCTTATTTCAAATTGGTGTTTTTGGGGTTAGAATACACGTTTACCAAAAACCGCAGATTTAAATGTTTGTTATCATCCCATATCAAGCATACATGTTTTGGTTCCATGTCAATAGGAAGAGGAAGACTAATAAACTTGCATTTTTCTTTCGGTGTTCATTCATCCACAAATAGCAAAGCAAAGTGTAATAAGCCTAAACAAAGCCAAACAGGGTGTTTTCGGTTCCAGCTATGTAGAAAAAAAGGAATCTTGGATTTCAAGTCGTGTTCTTTGTTGTTAATGCACATTGACCCAGAAATCGCGTGTAGTGTGCGTGTAATGTGACCAAAATAACACAAGAACGTCTTTTCGCTTCCATATGCTTAGAAAGAAGAGGAGTAAGCTTTGATTGGGCTTCTTTCAATTCGCATGGTGTTTTTTGGGTGTGCACCAGAATCAAACTCAACCAAAGCAAAAAGTTAGTTTGGGTTCCATCTACATAAAAAGAAGATGACAAAGCTCTGATTGGACTTATTTCAAATTGGTGTTTTGGGGGTTAGAATACACGTTCACCCAAAATCCAAGATTGAAATGTTTCTTATCATCCCAAATCAAGCATACGTGTCAATAGGAAGCTCTGATTGGGCTTATTTGAAATTGGTGTTTTTCGGGTTAGACTGCGCAGTGACCCAAAAATCGCAGAGTGAAATGTTTGTTATCAGCCCAAATGAAGCATAGGTTTTTGGGGTCCAATTCATTAGAAAGAGGACGAATAAGCTCGGATTGTTGTTTCGGTGTTCATTCACCCTAACCCTAACCCCAACCCTAACTCTAACCCTAACCCTAACCCTAAGCCTACAAAGCGAACTTAATTAGCCAAACAGGTTGTTTTGGGTTCCAGCTATATAGAAAGAAGAGTCTTGGATATCGCTTATTTCAAGTCGTGTTCTTTGGTGTTAATGCACATTCATCCAGAAATCGCAAAGTGTGTGTAATGAGACCACAATAACACAACACTCTCTTTTCGCTTCCACATGCGAAGGAAGACGGTGAATAAGCTTTGACTGGGCTTATTTCAATTCGCATGGTGTTTTTTGTGTGTGCACCAGAGTCACCACAACCAAAGGAAAAAGGTTTTTTTGGTTCCATCTACATAAAAAGAAGTTGATAAAGCTCTGATTGGGCTTATTTGAAATTGGTGTTTTTGGGGTTAGAATGCGCAGTCACCCAAAAATCGCAGTGACATGTTTGTTATCACCCCAAATCAAGCATAGGTGTTTTCGTTCCATCTCAATAGAAAGAGGACGAATAAGCTTGGATTGTTCTTTCGTTCACCTTAACCCTATCCTAACGCTGTGATTGGGCTTCTTTCAATTCTCATGGTGTTTTTTTGGTGTGCACCAGAATCACCCCCAACAAAAGTAAAAAGGTGTTTTGAGTTCCACCTACATAAAAAGAAGATGATAAAGCTCTGATTGCGCTTATTTCGAATTGGTGTTTCTGGGGTTAGAATGCACATTCACCCAAAAATCGCAGTGACATGTTTGATGTCAGCCCACATCATCCATTGGTGTTTTGGTTCCATCTCAATACGAAGAGTACAATTAAGCTTGGATTGTTCTTTCGGTGTTCATTCACCCACAAATAGCAAAGCAAAGTGTAATAAAGCTAAGGAAAGTTATGTAGAGAAAAGAATCTTGCATTTCGTGTTCTTTGCTGTTAATGCATATTGACCCAGAAATCGCAAAGTGTGTGTAATGAGACCACAATAACACAAAACCGTCTTTTCGCTTCCATATGCATAGAAAGAAGAGGTTATGCTTTGATTGGGCATATTTCAATTCGCATGGTGTTTTTTGGGTGTACACCAGAATCACCCCCAACAAAAGTAAAAAGGTGTTTTGGGTTCCATCTACTTAAAAAGAAGATGACAAAGCTCTGATTGGGCTTATTTCAAATTGGTGTTTTTGGGGTTAGAATACACGTTTACCAAAAACCGCAGATTTAAATGTTTGTTATCATCCCATATCAAGCATACATGTTTTGGTTCCATGTTGTCCATAGGAAGAGGAAGACTAATAAACTTGCATTTTTCTTTCGGTGTTCATTCATCCACAAATAGCAAAGCAAAGTGTAATAAGCCTAAACAAAGCCAAACAGGGTGTTTTCGGTTCCAGCTATGTAGAAAAAAAGGAATCTTGGATTTCAAGTCGTGTTCTTTGTTGTTAATGCACATTGACCCAGAAATCGCGTGTAGTGTGCGTGTAATGTGACCAAAATAACACAAGAACGTCTTTTCGCTTCCATATGCTTAGAAAGAAGAGGAGTAAGCTTTGATTGGGCTTCTTTCAATTCGCATGGTGTTTTTTGGGTGTGCACCAGAATCAAACTCAACCAAAGCAAAAAGTTAGTTTGGGTTCCATCTACATAAAAAGAAGATGACAAAGCTCTGATTGGACTTATTTCAAATTGGTGTTTTGGGGGTTAGAATACACGTTCACCCAAAATCCAAGATTGAAATGTTTCTTATCATCCCAAATCAAGCATACGTGTCAATAGGAAGCTCTGATTGGGCTTATTTGAAATTGGTGTTTTTCGGGTTAGACTGCGCAGTGACCCAAAAATCGCAGAGTGAAATGTTTGTTATCAGCCCAAATGAAGCATAGGTTTTTGGGGTCCAATTCATTAGAAAGAGGACGAATAAGCTCGGATTGTTGTTTCGGTGTTCATTCACCCTAACCCTAACCCCAACCCTAACTCTAACCCTAACCCTAACCCTAAGCCTACAAAGCGAACTTAATTAGCCAAACAGGTTGTTTTGGGTTCCAGCTATATAGAAAGAAGAGTCTTGGATATCGCTTATTTCAAGTCGTGTTCTTTGGTGTTAATGCACATTCATCCAGAAATCGCAAAGTGTGTGTAATGAGACCACAATAACACAACACTCTCTTTTCGCTTCCACATGCGAAGGAAGACGGTGAATAAGCTTTGACTGGGCTTATTTCAATTCGCATGGTGTTTTTTGTGTGTGCACCAGAGTCACCACAACCAAAGGAAAAAGGTTTTTTTGGTTCCATCTACATAAAAAGAAGTTGATAAAGCTCTGATTGGGCTTATTTGAAATTGGTGTTTTTGGGGTTAGAATGCGCAGTCACCCAAAAATCGCAGTGACATGTTTGTTATCACCCCAAATCAAGCATAGGTGTTTTCGTTCCATCTCAATAGAAAGAGGACGAATAAGCTTGGATTGTTCTTTCGTTCACCTTAACCCTATCCTAACGCTGTGATTGGGCTTCTTTCAATTCTCATGGTGTTTTTTTGGTGTGCACCAGAATCACCCCCAACAAAAGTAAAAAGGTGTTTTGAGTTCCACCTACATAAAAAGAAGATGATAAAGCTCTGATTGCGCTTATTTCGAATTGGTGTTTCTGGGGTTAGAATGCACATTCACCCAAAAATCGCAGTGACATGTTTGATGTCAGCCCACATCATCCATTGGTGTTTTGGTTCCATCTCAATACGAAGAGTACAATTAAGCTTGGATTGTTCTTTCGGTGTTCATTCACCCACAAATAGCAAAGCAAAGTGTAATAAAGCTAAGGAAAGCGAAACAGGTTGTTTTCGTTTCCAGTTATGTAGAGAAAAGAATCTTGCATTTCGTGTTCTTTGCTGTTAATGCATATTGACCCAGAAATCGCAAAGTGTGTGTAATGAGACCACAATAACACAAAACCGTCTTTTCGCTTCCATATGCATAGAAAGAAGAGGTTATGCTTTGATTGGGCATATTTCAATTCGCATGGTGTTTTTTGGGTGTACACCAGAATCACCCCCAACAAAAGTAAAAAGGTGTTTTGGGTTCCATCTACTTAAAAAGAAGATGACAAAGCTCTGATTGGGCTTATTTCAAATTGGTGTTTTTGGGGTTAGAATACACGTTTACCAAAAACCGCAGATTTAAATGTTTGTTATCATCCCATATCAAGCATACATGTTTGGGTTCCATGTTGTCCATAGGAAGAGGAAGACTAATAAACTTGCATTTTTCTTTCGGTGTTCATTCATCCACAAATAGCAAAGCAAAGTGTAATAAGCCTAAACAAAGCCAAACAGGGTGTTTTCGGTTCCAGCTATGTAGAAAAAAAGGAATCTTGGATTTCAAGTCGTGTTCTTTGTTGTTAATGCACATTGACCCAGAAATCGCGTGTAGTGTGCGTGTAATGTGACCAAAATAACACAAGAACGTCTTTTCGCTTCCATATGCTTAGAAAGAAGAGGAGTAAGCTTTGATTGGGCTTCTTTCAATTCGCATGGTGTTTTTTGGGTGTGCACCAGAATCAAACTCAACCAAAGCAAAAAGTTAGTTTGGGTTCCATCTACATAAAAAGAAGATGACAAAGCTCTGATTGGACTTATTTCAAATTGGTGTTTTGGGGGTTAGAATACACGTTCACCCAAAATCAAAGATTGAAATGTTTCTTATCATCCCAAATCAAGCATACGTGTCAATAGGAAGCTCTGATTGGGCTTATTTGAAATTGGTGTTTTTCGGGTTAGACTGCGCAGTGACCCAAAAATCGCAGAGTGAAATGTTTGTTATCAGCCCAAATGAAGCATAGGTTTTTGGGGTCCAATTCATTAGAAAGAGGACGAATAAGCTCGGATTGTTGTTTCGGTGTTCATTCACCCTAACCCTAACCCCAACCCTAACTCTAACCCTAACCCTAACCCTAAGCCTACAAAGCGAACTTAATTAGCCAAACAGGTTGTTTTGGGTTCCAGCTATATAGAAAGAAGAGTCTTGGATATCACTTATTTCAAGTCGTGTTCTTTGGTGTTAATGCACATTCATCCAGAAATCGCAAAGTGTGTGTAATGAGACCACAATAACACAACACTCTCTTTTCGCTTCCACATGCGAAGGAAGACGGTGAATAAGCTTTGACTGGGCTTATTTCAATTCGCATGGTGTTTTTTGTGTGTGCACCAGAGTCACCACAACCAAAGGAAAAAGGTTTTTTTGGTTCCATCTACATAAAAAGAAGTTGATAAAGCTCTGATTGGGCTTATTTGAAATTGGTGTTTTTGGGGTTAGAATGCGCAGTCACCCAAAAATCGCAGTGACATGTTTGTTATCACCCCAAATCAAGCATAGGTGTTTTCGTTCCATCTCAATAGAAAGAGGACGAATAAGCTTGGATTGTTCTTTCGTTCACCTTAACCCTATCCTAACGCTGTGATTGGGCTTCTTTCAATTCTCATGGTGTTTTTTTGGTGTGCACCAGAATCACCCCCAACAAAAGTAAAAAGGTGTTTTGAGTTCCACCTACATAAAAAGAAGATGATAAAGCTCTGATTGCGCTTATTTCGAATTGGTGTTTCTGGGGTTAGAATGCACATTCACCCAAAAATCGCAGTGACATGTTTGATGTCAGCCCACATCATCCATTGGTGTTTTGGTTCCATCTCAATACGAAGAGTACAATTAAGCTTGGATTGTTCTTTCGGTGTTCATTCACCCACAAATAGCAAAGCAAAGTGTAATAAAGCTAAGGAAAGTTATGTAGAGAAAAGAATCTTGCATTTCGTGTTCTTTGCTGTTAATGCATATTGACCCAGAAATCGCAAAGTGTGTGTAATGAGACCACAATAACACAAAACCGTCTTTTCGCTTCCATATGCATAGAAAGAAGAGGTTATGCTTTGATTGGGCATATTTCAATTCGCATGGTGTTTTTTGGGTGTACACCAGAATCACCCCCAACAAAAGTAAAAAGGTGTTTTGGGTTCCATCTACTTAAAAAGAAGATGACAAAGCTCTGATTGGGCTTATTTCAAATTGGTGTTTTTGGGGTTAGAATACACGTTTACCAAAAACCGCAGATTTAAATGTTTGTTATCATCCCATATCAAGCATACATGTTTTGGTTCCATGTTGTCCATAGGAAGAGGAAGACTAATAAACTTGCATTTTTCTTTCGGTGTTCATTCATCCACAAATAGCAAAGCAAAGTGTAATAAGCCTAAACAAAGCCAAACAGGGTGTTTTCGGTTCCAGCTATGTAGAAAAAAAGGAATCTTGGATTTCAAGTCGTGTTCTTTGTTGTTAATGCACATTGACCCAGAAATCGCGTGTAGTGTGCGTGTAATGTGACCAAAATAACACAAGAACGTCTTTTCGCTTCCATATGCTTAGAAAGAAGAGGAGTAAGCTTTGATTGGGCTTCTTTCAATTCGCATGGTGTTTTTTGGGTGTGCACCAGAATCAAACTCAACCAAAGCAAAAAGTTAGTTTGGGTTCCATCTACATAAAAAGAAGATGACAAAGCTCTGATTGGACTTATTTCAAATTGGTGTTTTGGGGGTTAGAATACACGTTCACCCAAAATCCAAGATTGAAATGTTTCTTATCATCCCAAATCAAGCATACGTGTCAATAGGAAGCTCTGATTGGGCTTATTTGAAATTGGTGTTTTTCGGGTTAGACTGCGCAGTGACCCAAAAATCGCAGAGTGAAATGTTTGTTATCAGCCCAAATGAAGCATAGGTTTTTGGGGTCCAATTCATTAGAAAGAGGACGAATAAGCTCGGATTGTTGTTTCGGTGTTCATTCACCCTAACCCTAACCCCAACCCTAACTCTATACCTAACTCTAACCCTAACCCTAACCCTAACCCTAAGCCTACAAAGCGAACTTAATTAGCCAAACAGGTTGTTTTGGGTTCCAGCTATATAGAAAGAAGAGTCTTGGATATCGCTTATTTCAAGTCGTGTTCTTTGGTGTTAATGCACATTCATCCAGAAATCGCAAAGTGTGTGTAATGAGACCACAATAACACAACACCCTCTTTTCGCTTCCACATGCGAAGGAAGACGGTGAATAAGCTTTGACTGGGCTTATTTCAATTCGCATGGTGTTTTTTGTGTGTGCACCAGAATCACCACAACCAAAGGAAAAAGGTTTTTTTGGTTCCATCTACATAAAAAGAAGTTGATAAAGCTCTGATTGGGCTTATTTGAAATTGGTGTTTTTGGGGTTAGAATGCGCAGTCACCCAAAAATCGCAGTGACATGTTTGTTATCACCCCAAATCAAGCATAGGTGTTTTCGTTCCATCTCAATAGAAAGAGGACGAATAAGCTTGGATTGTTCTTTCGTTCACCTTAACCCTATCCTAACGCTGTGATTGGGCTTCTTTCAATTCTCATGGTGTTTTTTTGGTGTGCACCAGAATCACCCCCAACAAAAGTAAAAAGGTGTTTTGAGTTCCACCTACATAAAAAGAAGATGATAAAGCTCTGATTGCGCTTATTTCGAATTGGTGTTTCTGGGGTTAGAATGCACATTCACCCAAAAATCGCAGTGACATGTTTGATGTCAGCCCACATCATCCATTGGTGTTTTGGTTCCATCTCAATACGAAGAGTACAATTAAGCTTGGATTGTTCTTTCGGTGTTCATTCACCCACAAATAGCAAAGCAAAGTGTAATAAAGCTAAGGAAAGCGAAACAGGTTGTTTTCGTTTCCAGTTATGTAGAGAAAAGAATCTTGCATTTCGTGTTCTTTGCTGTTAATGCATATTGACCCAGAAATCGCAAAGTGTGTGTAATGAGACCACAATAACACAAAACCGTCTTTTCGCTTCCATATGCATAGAAAGAAGAGGTTATGCTTTGATTGGGCATATTTCAATTCGCATGGTGTTTTTTGGGTGTACACCAGAATCACCCCCAACAAAAGTAAAAAGGTGTTTTGGGTTCCATCTACTTAAAAAGAAGATGACAAAGCTCTGATTGGGCTTATTTCAAATTGGTGTTTTTGGGGTTAGAATACACGTTTACCAAAAACCGCAGATTTAAATGTTTGTTATCATCCCATATCAAGCATACATGTTTGGGTTCCATGTTGTCCATAGGAAGAGGAAGACTTGCATTTTTCTTTCGGTGTTCATTCATCCACAAATAGCAAAGCAAAGTGTAATAAGCCTAAACAAAGCCAAACAGGGTGTTTTCGGTTCCAGCTATGTAGAAAAAAAGGAATCTTGGATTTCAAGTCGTGTTCTTTGTTGTTAATGCACATTGACCCAGAAATCGCGTGTAGTGTGCGTGTAATGTGACCAAAATAACACAAGAACGTCTTTTCGCTTCCATATGCTTAGAAAGAAGAGGAGTAAGCTTTGATTGGGCTTCTTTCAATTCGCATGGTGTTTTTTGGGTGTGCACCAGAATCAAACTCAACCAAAGCAAAAAGTTAGTTTGGGTTCCATCTACATAAAAAGAAGATGACAAAGCTCTGATTGGACTTATTTCAAATTGGTGTTTTGGGGGTTAGAATACACGTTCACCCAAAATCCAAGATTGAAATGTTTCTTATCATCCCAAATCAAGCATACGTGTCAATAGGAAGCTCTGATTGGGCTTATTTGAAATTGGTGTTTTTCGGGTTAGACTGCGCAGTGACCCAAAAATCGCAGAGTGAAATGTTTGTTATCAGCCCAAATGAAGCATAGGTTTTTGGGGTCCAATTCATTAGAAAGAGGACGAATAAGCTCGGATTGTTGTTTCGGTGTTCATTCACCCTAACCCTAACCCCAACCCTAACTCTAACCCTAACCCTAACCCTAAGCCTACAAAGCGAACTTAATTAGCCAAACAGGTTGTTTTGGGTTCCAGCTATATAGAAAGAAGAGTCTTGGATATCACTTATTTCAAGTCGTGTTCTTTGGTGTTAATGCACATTCATCCAGAAATCGCAAAGTGTGTGTAATGAGACCACAATAACACAACACTCTCTTTTCGCTTCCACATGCGAAGGAAGACGGTGAATAAGCTTTGACTGGGCTTATTTCAATTCGCATGGTGTTTTTTGTGTGTGCACCAGAGTCACCACAACCAAAGGAAAAAGGTTTTTTTGGTTCCATCTACATAAAAAGAAGTTGATAAAGCTCTGATTGGGCTTATTTGAAATTGGTGTTTTTGGGGTTAGAATGCGCAGTCACCCAAAAATCGCAGTGACATGTTTGTTATCACCCCAAATCAAGCATAGGTGTTTTCGTTCCATCTCAATAGAAAGAGGACGAATAAGCTTGGATTGTTCTTTCGTTCACCTTAACCCTATCCTAACGCTGTGATTGGGCTTCTTTCAATTCTCATGGTGTTTTTTTGGTGTGCACCAGAATCACCCCCAACAAAAGTAAAAAGGTGTTTTGAGTTCCACCTACATAAAAAGAAGATGATAAAGCTCTGATTGCGCTTATTTCGAATTGGTGTTTCTGGGGTTAGAATGCACATTCACCCAAAAATCGCAGTGACATGTTTGATGTCAGCCCACATCATCCATTGGTGTTTTGGTTCCATCTCAATACGAAGAGTACAATTAAGCTTGGATTGTTCTTTCGGTGTTCATTCACCCACAAATAGCAAAGCAAAGTGTAATAAAGCTAAGGAAAGCGAAACAGGTTGTTTTCGTTTCCAGTTATGTAGAGAAAAGAATCTTGCATTTCGTGTTCTTTGCTGTTAATGCATATTGACCCAGAAATCGCAAAGTGTGTGTAATGAGACCACAATAACACAAAACCGTCTTTTCGCTTCCATATGCATAGAAAGAAGAGGTTATGCTTTGATTGGGCATATTTCAATTCGCATGGTGTTTTTTGGGTGTACACCAGAATCACCCCCAACAAAAGTAAAAAGGTGTTTTGGGTTCCATCTACTTAAAAAGAAGATGACAAAGCTCTGATTGGGCTTATTTCAAATTGGTGTTTTTGGGGTTAGAATACACGTTTACCAAAAACCGCAGATTTAAATGTTTGTTATCATCCCATATCAAGCATACATGTTTGGGTTCCATGTTGTCCATAGGAAGAGGAAGACTAATAAACTTGCATTTTTCTTTCGGTGTTCATTCATCCACAAATAGCAAAGCAAAGTGTAATAAGCCTAAACAAAGCCAAACAGGGTGTTTTCGGTTCCAGCTATGTAGAAAAAAAGGAATCTTGGATTTCAAGTCGTGTTCTTTGTTGTTAATGCACATTGACCCAGAAATCGCGTGTAGTGTGCGTGTAATGTGACCAAAATAACACAAGAACGTCTTTTCGCTTCCATATGCTTAGAAAGAAGAGGAGTAAGCTTTGATTGGGCTTCTTTCAATTCGCATGGTGTTTTTTGGGTGTGCACCAGAATCAAACTCAACCAAAGCAAAAAGTTAGTTTGGGTTCCATCTACATAAAAAGAAGATGACAAAGCTCTGATTGGACTTATTTCAAATTGGTGTTTTGGGGGTTAGAATACACGTTCACCCAAAATCCAAGATTGAAATGTTTCTTATCATCCCAAATCAAGCATACGTGTCAATAGGAAGCTCTGATTGGGCTTATTTGAAATTGGTGTTTTTCGGGTTAGACTGCGCAGTGACCCAAAAATCGCAGAGTGAAATGTTTGTTATCAGCCCAAATGAAGCATAGGTTTTTGGGGTCCAATTCATTAGAAAGAGGACGAATAAGCTCGGATTGTTGTTTCGGTGTTCATTCACCCTAACCCTAACCCCAACCCTAACTCTATACCTAACTCTAACCCTAACCCTAACCCTAACCCTAAGCCTACAAAGCGAACTTAATTAGCCAAACAGGTTGTTTTGGGTTCCAGCTATATAGAAAGAAGAGTCTTGGATATCGCTTATTTCAAGTCGTGTTCTTTGGTGTTAATGCACATTCATCCAGAAATCGCAAAGTGTGTGTAATGAGACCACAATAACACAACACCGTCTTTTCGCTTCCACATGCGAAGGAAGACGGTGAATAAGCTTTGACTGGGCTTATTTCAATTCGCATGGTGTTTTTTGTGTGTGCACCAGAATCACCACAACCAAAGGAAAAAGGTTTTTTTGGTTCCATCTACATAAAAAGAAGTTGATAAAGCTCTGATTGGGCTTATTTGAAATTGGTGTTTTTGGGGTTAGAATGCGCAGTCACCCAAAAATCGCAGTGACATGTTTGTTATCACCCCAAATCAAGCATAGGTGTTTTCGTTCCATCTCAATAGAAAGAGGACGAATAAGCTTGGATTGTTCTTTCGTTCACCTTAACCCTATCCTAACGCTGTGATTGGGCTTCTTTCAATTCTCATGGTGTTTTTTTGGTGTGCACCAGAATCACCCCCAACAAAAGTAAAAAGGTGTTTTGAGTTCCACCTACATAAAAAGAAGATGATAAAGCTCTGATTGCGCTTATTTCGAATTGGTGTTTCTGGGGTTAGAATGCACATTCACCCAAAAATCGCAGTGACATGTTTGATGTCAGCCCACATCATCCATTGGTGTTTTGGTTCCATCTCAATACGAAGAGTACAATTAAGCTTGGATTGTTCTTTCGGTGTTCATTCACCCACAAATAGCAAAGCAAAGTGTAATAAAGCTAAGGAAAGCGAAACAGGTTGTTTTCGTTTCCAGTTATGTAGAGAAAAGAATCTTGCATTTCGTGTTCTTTGCTGTTAATGCATATTGACCCAGAAATCGCAAAGTGTGTGTAATGAGACCACAATAACACAAAACCGTCTTTTCGCTTCCATATGCATAGAAAGAAGAGGTTATGCTTTGATTGGGCATATTTCAATTCGCATGGTGTTTTTTGGGTGTACACCAGAATCACCCCCAACAAAAGTAAAAAGGTGTTTTGGGTTCCATCTACTTAAAAAGAAGATGACAAAGCTCTGATTGGGCTTATTTCAAATTGGTGTTTTTGGGGTTAGAATACACGTTTACCAAAAACCGCAGATTTAAATGTTTGTTATCATCCCATATCAAGCATACATGTTTGGGTTCCATGTTGTCCATAGGAAGAGGAAGACTAATAAACTTGCATTTTTCTTTCGGTGTTCATTCATCCACAAATAGCAAAGCAAAGTGTAATAAGCCTAAACAAAGCCAAACAGGGTGTTTTCGGTTCCAGCTATGTAGAAAAAAAGGAATCTTGGATTTCAAGTCGTGTTCTTTGTTGTTAATGCACATTGACCCAGAAATCGCGTGTAGTGTGCGTGTAATGTGACCAAAATAACACAAGAACGTCTTTTCGCTTCCATATGCTTAGAAAGAAGAGGAGTAAGCTTTGATTGGGCTTCTTTCAATTCGCATGGTGTTTTTTGGGTGTGCACCAGAATCAAACTCAACCAAAGCAAAAAGTTAGTTTGGGTTCCATCTACATAAAAAGAAGATGACAAAGCTCTGATTGGACTTATTTCAAATTGGTGTTTTGGGGGTTAGAATACACGTTCACCCAAAATCCAAGATTGAAATGTTTCTTATCATCCCAAATCAAGCATACGTGTCAATAGGAAGCTCTGATTGGGCTTATTTGAAATTGGTGTTTTTCGGGTTAGACTGCGCAGTGACCCAAAAATCGCAGAGTGAAATGTTTGTTATCAGCCCAAATGAAGCATAGGTTTTTGGGGTCCAATTCATTAGAAAGAGGACGAATAAGCTCGGATTGTTGTTTCGGTGTTCATTCACCCTAACCCTAACCCCAACCCTAACTCTATACCTAACTCTAACCCTAACCCTAACCCTAACCCTAAGCCTACAAAGCGAACTTAATTAGCCAAACAGGTTGTTTTGGGTTCCAGCTATATAGAAAGAAGAGTCTTGGATATCGCTTATTTCAAGTCGTGTTCTTTGGTGTTAATGCACATTCATCCAGAAATCGCAAAGTGTGTGTAATGAGACCACAATAACACAACACCGTCTTTTCGCTTCCACATGCGAAGGAAGACGGTGAATAAGCTTTGACTGGGCTTATTTCAATTCGCATGGTGTTTTTTGTGTGTGCACCAGAATCACCACAACCAAAGGAAAAAGGTTTTTTTGGTTCCATCTACATAAAAAGAAGTTGATAAAGCTCTGATTGGGCTTATTTGAAATTGGTGTTTTTGGGGTTAGAATGCGCAGTCACCCAAAAATCGCAGTGACATGTTTGTTATCACCCCAAATCAAGCATAGGTGTTTTCGTTCCATCTCAATAGAAAGAGGACGAATAAGCTTGGATTGTTCTTTCGTTCACCTTAACCCTATCCTAACGCTGTGATTGGGCTTCTTTCAATTCTCATGGTGTTTTTTTGGTGTGCACCAGAATCACCCCCAACAAAAGTAAAAAGGTGTTTTGAGTTCCACCTACATAAAAAGAAGATGATAAAGCTCTGATTGCGCTTATTTCGAATTGGTGTTTCTGGGGTTAGAATGCACATTCACCCAAAAATCGCAGTGACATGTTTGATGTCAGCCCACATCATCCATTGGTGTTTTGGTTCCATCTCAATACGAAGAGTACAATTAAGCTTGGATTGTTCTTTCGGTGTTCATTCACCCACAAATAGCAAAGCAAAGTGTAATAAAGCTAAGGAAAGCGAAACAGGTTGTTTTCGTTTCCAGTTATGTAGAGAAAAGAATCTTGCATTTCGTGTTCTTTGCTGTTAATGCATATTGACCCAGAAATCGCAAAGTGTGTGTAATGAGACCACAATAACACAAAACCGTCTTTTCGCTTCCATATGCATAGAAAGAAGAGGTTATGCTTTGATTGGGCATATTTCAATTCGCATGGTGTCAGGGCTGGCTCCGGGTCCCAGCTCACCAAGGACCAACGCTAGCCGATAGTACAGTATCAAAGTCTTTATTGAAGAATAGTCTCCATTTACAAGTCTCAGCGTCCCGGCCCTACGTCTGGACTCTAGACCGGCGAAGCTCTGTCTGGATCTCCACCCCCCGTGCACCAGTTCAAGACTCTAATCTTACTCCACCTCTTCCTTCTCTCTCTCTTCCTCTGGGTCTTACTACCCCCCGGGGTCTCATTCCTCCTGGACTCTTCCGATGCGGAGCTAGACCCCTCTGACTCCTCCCCCTCTCTTCGGCGAGCTTTAGGACCTGGCTCCTTACCCGGGCTGCCCACCTTGCCGCCCTCCTGTACATTTGAACTTGGCGCGCGCGCGCGTTTTACTTTCCGGATGACCGTTTCCTCGCTCCCTGACGAGGGTGTGGCCACTCTTGCCTCACGTTCTCCCTCTACCTGCGCGCTCCCTGATCCCGATGCCTTGGACTCCTCCCCCCTACTGCACTCTGGGGGGGACGCTGGTCCGGATTTCCAGCTGCTACTCTCTGAGTCCCCTTCTTCCCGAGGTGTCCCCCTGGGCACTCCCCTTGCCCTGACCATGGGGGCCCCTTTCTGTGAATCCTCCGAGTCACTGGAGAGACTCAGAGATCTTGGACTACTGTCGCCGCTGACATTTCCTTCCGACTCCTCCCCCTCGCTCTCTGTTTCTTCCCTCTCCAGTGACTCTGCTCCTGAACCCCTGACATCCATCCCCCCCTCGAAGCCCCCCCTTCCCCCCTCCCCTTCCTCCGGCGGGGGTGCTGGGTGCTCCGTCGTTGTGGGGGTGAATGGTGGATACAGTTCGTCCCCCGTGGCGTGCATCCAGTTAGAGAAATCCGGCTCGTCTTCCATGTCTTCGCCGACCTCGTTCTCCTCTGCTTCCATCTCCGTGCCGCCATGCTCGAACCCAACATCCTCCCCCATCACGTCCATGTCCCTCTCACCCTCGTTCCCCTCTGGGTCCGTTGCCTGCCAAGGACCCCTCAGCCACCTCTCCTCTCCTCGATTGTCCCACCAAAACGAGCGGTCTGAGGCAAACCCCGAGGGCGAGCCCTCCGGTGAACGTGTGTCTAATGGTGGTTCTTCGTCCGAGGTAAATCCCTGGAACGTGCTGGTAGAAAGCGTGGGTGTGAAAAGCCAGTCGTCGAAATACTCGGCTGGCATGGGCCTGTGTGGGAACAAGGCATGAAACTCCTCTTTGAGGAGAGGCTCGTCCAGGGCATAGTCCGGCACCCAACTGTTGGCGCTGGCCGGGGTACCTTCCCTTGCGAGAAAATATTCTACTCCCTCTTCCCCCCATCTCGAGTCCAAAATCTCTGTGACCTGGTTGATGGGTTCCCTTCTTGGCGACTCCCTCCTTGGGGGGATCTCCTCATACCGGTCTGGTGCCGTGCCCTGCGCCTGAAATCGGTGAGGTGCTTTGTAGGGCGTGAGCACCGACCTATGGAATACTGGGTGCATTCTGGATCCTTCCGGAAGTGTCAACCGGAAGGCCACCGGATTGATCTGTGCCTCAACTAGGTAAGGTCCTAGCTGCTTATGTCCGAGTTTCTTCTTAGCTAAGGATCTGGTCGGCACTGCGTGGGCCGCTAACCACACCCAGTCTCCCACTTGTATGTCTTCACCAACCCTCCTGTGCTTGTCAGCCTGCAGTTTGTATGCGTGCTTTGCCAGCTCTAACTGCCTCCTAAGCTGCTCGTGGACTTCCTGCAATTCCGCCGCCACGACTTCCGCTGCCTGTGGCTCCCCCTCCCCCAGTCTCTCTAATCCCGGGAAGGTTCTGGGATGCCTCCCGTTGTTGGCGAAGAACGGCGTCACCCCTGTGGACACGTGCTTCGTGTTGTTGTAAGCGAACTCAGCGAGCGGCAGGTAGTCCACCCATGTCGTCGGCTGTTGATTTGCGTAGCATCTCAGGTACTGCTGCATGACGGCGTTGACGCGTTCCGCTTGTC
Source organism: Podarcis tiliguerta (assembly GCF_965153285.1). Classification (NCBI taxonomy): domain Eukaryota; kingdom Metazoa; phylum Chordata; class Lepidosauria; order Squamata; family Lacertidae; genus Podarcis; species Podarcis tiliguerta. The sequence continues at coordinate 41,038,622 of NC_139550.1, forward strand.
CATTGGTCTGCGGGTGTCTCGCCGACGCTAGGTTGATCTTGACGTTCAGGAAACCCATCAGCTTCTGCCAGAAGCTCGAAATGAACTGGCGCCCCCTGTCGGACAAGATAGACCGTGGCAGTCCATGCACTCTGAAGACGTGGTCTATGAACAGTTTGGCGGTCTGTTCTGCCGTGGCGACCTTCGCGCACGGAATGAAGTGGGCCATTTTAGTGAACATGTCCACCACCACTAGCACTGCCGTTTTACCCCTTGAGCTGGGTAAATCCGTGACAAAGTCCAGGGCCACCCTCTCCCACGGTTCGCTCGGAGTCTGCAGCGGTTCGAGCAGTCCCGCCGGAGGTTTGTGGACTGACTTGGCCCTTTGGCAGGTGTCGCACCTCGAGACGTACTCCGCGACTTCCCCCCGCATCTTGGGCCACCAAAAATCTCTGGCAACGAGTTCTGCCGTCTTCTCCTTGCCAAAGTGCCCGGCGGTGGGTGCATCGTGTAACTGCTGCAGTACTTTCGCCCGGAGGTCGTCTCCCGGTACGTAGAGGGCCCCTCTGCGTATGAGCAATCCGTCTCGGACTTGGAACTCGTCGTCCTTCACCGTGCCCTTGTGCACCTCCTCCATCTTGGCTTGTGCAAAGGGGTCCCTCTGCAGTGCTCGACGGACCGCCTCCAAGTCCACGGTTGCTGCAGCGCACGCCCACGCTTTCGGAGCGAAAATGTGCTTGGCCGCTGCTGGTGCCGCCTCTTCGAGGTATTGCGGCTTCCTGGACAGTGCATCCGCCATGATGTTGTTGTCGCCTGGGATGTATTCTATCCTGAAGTCAAAATCCGCGAAAAATTCCGCCCATCTGATGTGCCGCTGGTTTAGGAATCTTGCCGTGCGCCAGTACTCCAGGTTCTTATGATCCGTGCGGACCTGCACGGTGTGCTTGGCCCCGACGAGGAAGTGTCGCCACGCCTTGAATGCTGCATGAATGGCCAGCAACTCCCTGTCCCAGATGGTGTAGTTTTGCTCCGACTTGCTGAGCTTCCTAGAGTAGAAGGCACACGGTCTCCAGTCCCCATGCGGGTCCTCCTGCAACAGTACGGCGCCCACGGCTCTGTCTGAGGCGTCTGTTTCAACCCTCATCGGTTTGCTGGGATTCACATGCAGTAGCTGCCCTTCGGACGAGAAGAGACGCTTAAGGTTCTGAAAGGACTGCTCCGCTTGCTCCGTCCAGATGAACTTCTTCTTCTTAGAGCTGAGCGTGTCAGTAATGGCCGCCGTCTGCATCGCGAACCCCTTGATGAACTTGCGGTAAAAGTTGGCGAACCCCACAAACCGCTGGACCTCCTTCCGATTGCGCGGGCTCTTCCAGTCCAACACTGCGCGAACCTTGGCGCTGTCCATGGCAAGCCCCTTGTCCGACAGCTTGTAGCCTAGGAAATCCACCTCCGTCCTGTCGAACTGGCACTTCTCCAGCTTGGCATACAGCCGATGCTCCTGCAGTCTCTGCAGAACTGCCTTGACGTCACCTTCGTGGGCCTCCTCCGATTCTGAGAATATCAGGATGTCGTCCAAGAAGCAGACGCATGTCTTGTAGAGGAGACCCGCCAGGACGTGATGCATGAAAGCTTGAAAACAGTGGGCGCCATTTTGTAAACCGAAGGGCATAACTCTGTATTCATATGTGCCCAGGGGCGTGAACATGGCAGTCTTCCACTCGTCTCCTTCCCGTATGCGAATCAGGTTGTACGCCCCTCGCAGATCCAACTTTGTAAAAACGCGTCCTTTCCTCGCCGTCGCCAGCAGGTCATCTATCTTGGGCATGGGAAAGGCCGCGGGCTTGGTTCTGGAATTTAAAATTCTGAAGTCTACCACAAGTCTTTTTTGGGGCGTGTCCCTCTTCTTCACAAAGAATACAGGACTGCCCCCCGCTGCCTTCGACTCCCGGATGAAACCGCGCTTCAAGTTGAGGTCTATGAACTCCTTGAGCTCCTGCAGCTCATCCTCAGACATGGAATACAGTTTCCCGGCTGGCAGCGTCGCTCCTGGCAGGAGGTCAATCTTGCAGTCATAGGGCCTGTGGGGGGGCAGCTTGTCCGCTTCCTTCTCGCAGAAAACCTCCAAAAACGCTGCATACTTGCGAGGCACTGCTTGCAGCGTGCCTAATTGTAGCTGCGGGTCGTCCCCTCCTTCTTCCGGGCTAGGAAGGATGCAATGTTCCGCGCAATAGGAGGAGCCGAAGGTCAGTTGGCGTTGGTACCACGCCAATGCTGGGCTGTGCTTGTGCAGCCAACTCATGCCGAGGACTACCGGCGTGTCCGACAGGTGTGTGACATTAAAGCTGATGACTTCTCGGTGATTTCCAATCCGCATCACCATTGGTTGCGTTTGTTGCACCACCTGCCCCCCTAACAAGTCTCTGCCATCCACCGTGACAACGTTCAGGGGCAGCGTGGCTGGTAGCAGTGGTATATTGTGCTGCTGAATGAATTCCAGTCCCATAAAGTCAGCGTTGCTGCCGGAGTCAATGGTGATCGGCACCTCCAGAGTGCGTCCATTGGGCAGTTGGAGAGACGCTGTAAGCTGCACCACTGGTTTGGGTGGGAGGGGGTCTGTGGGTTGCAAAAGTGCTGGGGATTGTTTCATTGACTTGTCTGACTGGACCCCAGTGCCTCTTCCTCCAGCCAGACTCTGTCGTTTAACTGTTGCTGCGTTTTCAATTGAGCTGCTTCAGCAACAGTTGCGGAGGCTGCAGTGTGCTTGTGGAGCCTCTGGGGACACTCTTTCGCCATGTGTTGAGCACTGTCGCAGATGTAGCACTTCCTGTTCCCTCTAGGAGGCTTCGTTTTGGCTGCTCCCGGTGTCAGGGCTCTGTTAGCTGACTGAGCCCTGGCACCTCCTATCTCCATCGGCTCTTCTCCCCCTCCCTGCGAGGGTGTGGAGTGCGCACGCGCTGCTTCTCTGGGAAAGAAGGGAGGTGCTCTGGCTGGTGCCCTTCCCCAACGCCCTTCCTCCCTGTTGCAAGGACGTTCTTCCAGATGCACCCCGATCTCCAGAGCCCTCTGGACTACCTGCTGGGTGCTCCTTGGTCTCTCCCCTCTTCCAATCTCCGCTTTTACATCTGCATTCAACCCCTCCCAAAAGAGGTCTCTGACTGGCGCAGAATCTTTTTCCCACCCCAGGGCATGAACCAGTCCGAAAAATCGAGTATGGTACTGCCGCACGCTGGCTTTGCCTTGTTTAAGTCCATGTATGTCCCTCCTGGCAATATCGACGTCTACCTTTGATAAAAAGCATGAGTCCATTGCTTTAATAAAAGCCTTCGCATCTTGGAGCGCTGGATCATTGTCCCTCCATAGATTCCGCAGCCACGTTTTGGCTTCCCCATGCAAATGGGACAAGATAAACCCCACTCTCTCTCTCTCATCTCTAAAGTCTTTGTCAAGTAAGTCCAGCGCAAACAGCAGGTCTGCTCTGAAGTTGGGGTACTGCTGCAAACTCCCGTCGAAATGCGATACAAGGCTTCCTCCCCTTCTCCCCAAACCTATGCCTTCTGCCTTGGCTCCCGTTTGCCCCTCTTTGGAAAGCACGTCCAACCTGGCCTGGAGATCCCGGCAGGAGGTAACCATCTCCTCCTCTCTCTTCCTGGATGCAATTACCTCAGTGCTGAGTTGTGTCACCGCTTCTTGCAGGGCTTTTATCTTCTCTTCCGTCGTCATCTTGCCTGAGTTTTGTGAGCTCTGTAAGCACCCCTCCTCTGTCCTCGCTGCGCCGACTCACGTGGCGAGGTTCTTGGTGCCAAAACTTTAAAATTGGAGACAGAGCTTACTGTCAGGGCTGGCTCCGGGTCCCAGCTCACCAAGGACCAACGCTAGCCGATAGTACAGTATCAAAGTCTTTATTGAAGAATAGTCTCCATTTACAAGTCTCAGCGTCCCGGCCCTACGTCTGGACTCTAGACCGGCGAAGCTCTGTCTGGATCTCCACCCCCCGTGCACCAGTTCAAGACTCTAATCTTACTCCACCTCTTCCTTCTCTCTCTCTTCCTCTGGGTCTTACTACCCCCCGGGGTCTCATTCCTCCTGGACTCTTCCGATGCGGAGCTAGACCCCTCTGACTCCTCCCCCTCTCTTCGGCGAGCTTTAGGACCTGGCTCCTTACCCGGGCTGCCCACCTTGCCGCCCTCCTGTACATTTGAACTTGGCGCGCGCGCGCGTTTTACTTTCCGGATGACCGTTTCCTCGCTCCCTGACGAGGGTGTGGCCACTCTTGCCTCACGTTCTCCCTCTACCTGCGCGCTCCCTGATCCCGATGCCTTGGACTCCTCCCCCCTACTGCACTCTGGGGGGGACGCTGGTCCGGATTTCCAGCTGCTACTCTCTGAGTCCCCTTCTTCCCGAGGTGTCCCCCTGGGCACTCCCCTTGCCCTGACCATGGGGGCCCCTTTCTGTGAATCCTCCGAGTCACTGGAGAGACTCAGAGATCTTGGACTACTGTCGCCGCTGACATTTCCTTCCGACTCCTCCCCCTCGCTCTCTGTTTCTTCCCTCTCCAGTGACTCTGCTCCTGAACCCCTGACACATGGTGTTTTTTGGGTGTACACCAGAATCACCCCCAACAAAAGTAAAAAGGTGTTTTGGGTTCCATCTACTTAAAAAGAAGATGACAAAGCTCTGATTGGGCTTATTTCAAATTGGTGTTTTTGGGGTTAGAATACACGTTTACCAAAAACCGCAGATTTAAATGTTTGTTATCATCCCATATCAAGCATACATGTTTGGGTTCCATGTTGTCCATAGGAAGAGGAAGACTAATAAACTTGCATTTTTCTTTCGGTGTTCATTCATCCACAAATAGCAAAGCAAAGTGTAATAAGCCTAAACAAAGCCAAACAGGGTGTTTTCGGTTCCAGCTATGTAGAAAAAAAGGAATCTTGGATTTCAAGTCGTGTTCTTTGTTGTTAATGCACATTGACCCAGAAATCGCGTGTAGTGTGCGTGTAATGTGACCAAAATAACACAAGAACGTCTTTTCGCTTCCATATGCTTAGAAAGAAGAGGAGTAAGCTTTGATTGGGCTTCTTTCAATTCGCATGGTGTTTTTTGGGTGTGCACCAGAATCAAACTCAACCAAAGCAAAAAGTTAGTTTGGGTTCCATCTACATAAAAAGAAGATGACAAAGCTCTGATTGGACTTATTTCAAATTGGTGTTTTGGGGGTTAGAATACACGTTCACCCAAAATCCAAGATTGAAATGTTTCTTATCATCCCAAATCAAGCATACGTGTCAATAGGAAGCTCTGATTGGGCTTATTTGAAATTGGTGTTTTTCGGGTTAGACTGCGCAGTGACCCAAAAATCGCAGAGTGAAATGTTTGTTATCAGCCCAAATGAAGCATAGGTTTTTGGGGTCCAATTCATTAGAAAGAGGACGAATAAGCTCGGATTGTTGTTTCGGTGTTCATTCACCCTAACCCTAACCCCAACCCTAACTCTATACCTAACTCTAACCCTAACCCTAACCCTAACCCTAAGCCTACAAAGCGAACTTAATTAGCCAAACAGGTTGTTTTGGGTTCCAGCTATATAGAAAGAAGAGTCTTGGATATCGCTTATTTCAAGTCGTGTTCTTTGGTGTTAATGCACATTCATCCAGAAATCGCAAAGTGTGTGTAATGAGACCACAATAACACAACACCGTCTTTTCGCTTCCACATGCGAAGGAAGACGGTGAATAAGCTTTGACTGGGCTTCTTTCAATTCTCATGGTGTTTTTTTGGTGTGCACCAGAATCACCCCCAACAAAAGTAAAAAGGTGTTTTGAGTTCCACCTACATAAAAAGAAGATGATAAAGCTCTGATTGCGCTTATTTCGAATTGGTGTTTCTGGGGTTAGAATGCACATTCACCCAAAAATCGCAGTGACATGTTTGATGTCAGCCCACATCATCCATTGGTGTTTTGGTTCCATCTCAATACGAAGAGTACAATTAAGCTTGGATTGTTCTTTCGGTGTTCATTCACCCACAAATAGCAAAGCAAAGTGTAATAAAGCTAAGGAAAGCGAAACAGGTTGTTTTCGTTTCCAGTTATGTAGAGAAAAGAATCTTGCATTTCGTGTTCTTTGCTGTTAATGCATATTGACCCAGAAATCGCAAAGTGTGTGTAATGAGACCACAATAACACAAAACCGTCTTTTCGCTTCCATATGCATAGAAAGAAGAGGTTATGCTTTGATTGGGCATATTTCAATTCGCATGGTGTTTTTTGGGTGTACACCAGAATCACCCCCAACAAAAGTAAAAAGGTGTTTTGGGTTCCATCTACTTAAAAAGAAGATGACAAAGCTCTGATTGGGCTTATTTCAAATTGGTGTTTTTGGGGTTAGAATACACGTTTACCAAAAACCGCAGATTTAAATGTTTGTTATCATCCCATATCAAGCATACATGTTTTGGTTCCATGTTGTCCATAGGAAGAGGAAGACTAATAAACTTGCATTTTTCTTTCGGTGTTCATTCATCCACAAATAGCAAAGCAAAGTGTAATAAGCCTAAACAAAGCCAAACAGGGTGTTTTCGGTTCCAGCTATGTAGAAAAAAAGGAATCTTGGATTTCAAGTCGTGTTCTTTGTTGTTAATGCACATTGACCCAGAAATCGCGTGTAGTGTGCGTGTAATGTGACCAAAATAACACAAGAACGTCTTTTCGCTTCCATATGCTTAGAAAGAAGAGGAGTAAGCTTTGATTGGGCTTCTTTCAATTCGCATGGTGTTTTTTGGGTGTGCACCAGAATCAAACTCAACCAAAGCAAAAAGTTAGTTTGGGTTCCATCTACATAAAAAGAAGATGACAAAGCTCTGATTGGACTTATTTCAAATTGGTGTTTTGGGGGTTAGAATACACGTTCACCCAAAATCCAAGATTGAAATGTTTCTTATCATCCCAAATCAAGCATACGTGTCAATAGGAAGCTCTGATTGGGCTTATTTGAAATTGGTGTTTTTCGGGTTAGACTGCGCAGTGACCCAAAAATCGCAGAGTGAAATGTTTGTTATCAGCCCAAATGAAGCATAGGTTTTTGGGGTCCAATTCATTAGAAAGAGGACGAATAAGCTCGGATTGTTGTTTCGGTGTTCATTCACCCTAACCCTAACCCCAACCCTAACTCTATACCTAACTCTAACCCTAACCCTAACCCTAACCCTAAGCCTACAAAGCGAACTTAATTAGCCAAACAGGTTGTTTTGGGTTCCAGCTATATAGAAAGAAGAGTCTTGGATATCGCTTATTTCAAGTCGTGTTCTTTGGTGTTAATGCACATTCATCCAGAAATCGCAAAGTGTGTGTAATGAGACCACAATAACACAACACCGTCTTTTCGCTTCCACATGCGAAGGAAGACGGTGAATAAGCTTTGACTGGGCTTATTTCAATTCGCATGGTGTTTTTTGTGTGTGCACCAGAATCACCACAACCAAAGGAAAAAGGTTTTTTTGGTTCCATCTACATAAAAAGAAGTTGATAAAGCTCTGATTGGGCTTATTTGAAATTGGTGTTTTTGGGGTTAGAATGCGCAGTCACCCAAAAATCGCAGTGACATGTTTGTTATCACCCCAAATCAAGCATAGGTGTTTTCGTTCCATCTCAATAGAAAGAGGACGAATAAGCTTGGATTGTTCTTTCGTTCACCTTAACCCTATCCTAACGCTGTGATTGGGCTTCTTTCAATTCTCATGGTGTTTTTTTGGTGTGCACCAGAATCACCCCCAACAAAAGTAAAAAGGTGTTTTGAGTTCCACCTACATAAAAAGAAGATGATAAAGCTCTGATTGCGCTTATTTCGAATTGGTGTTTCTGGGGTTAGAATGCACATTCACCCAAAAATCGCAGTGACATGTTTGATGTCAGCCCACATCATCCATTGGTGTTTTGGTTCCATCTCAATACGAAGAGTACAATTAAGCTTGGATTGTTCTTTCGGTGTTCATTCACCCACAAATAGCAAAGCAAAGTGTAATAAAGCTAAGGAAAGCGAAACAGGTTGTTTTCGTTTCCAGTTATGTAGAGAAAAGAATCTTGCATTTCGTGTTCTTTGCTGTTAATGCATATTGACCCAGAAATCGCAAAGTGTGTGTAATGAGACCACAATAACACAAAACCGTCTTTTCGCTTCCATATGCATAGAAAGAAGAGGTTATGCTTTGATTGGGCATATTTCAATTCGCATGGTGTTTTTTGGGTGTACACCAGAATCACCCCCAACAAAAGTAAAAAGGTGTTTTGGGTTCCATCTACTTAAAAAGAAGATGACAAAGCTCTGATTGGGCTTATTTCAAATTGGTGTTTTTGGGGTTAGAATACACGTTTACCAAAAACCGCAGATTTAAATGTTTGTTATCATCCCATATCAAGCATACATGTTTGGGTTCCATGTTGTCCATAGGAAGAGGAAGACTAATAAACTTGCATTTTTCTTTCGGTGTTCATTCATCCACAAATAGCAAAGCAAAGTGTAATAAGCCTAAACAAAGCCAAACAGGGTGTTTTCGGTTCCAGCTATGTAGAAAAAAAGGAATCTTGGATTTCAAGTCGTGTTCTTTGTTGTTAATGCACATTGACCCAGAAATCGCGTGTAGTGTGCGTGTAATGTGACCAAAATAACACAAGAACGTCTTTTCGCTTCCATATGCTTAGAAAGAAGAGGAGTAAGCTTTGATTGGGCTTCTTTCAATTCGCATGGTGTTTTTTGGGTGTGCACCAGAATCAAACTCAACCAAAGCAAAAAGTTAGTTTGGGTTCCATCTACATAAAAAGAAGATGACAAAGCTCTGATTGGACTTATTTCAAATTGGTGTTTTGGGGGTTAGAATACACGTTCACCCAAAATCCAAGATTGAAATGTTTCTTATCATCCCAAATCAAGCATACGTGTCAATAGGAAGCTCTGATTGGGCTTATTTGAAATTGGTGTTTTTCGGGTTAGACTGCGCAGTGACCCAAAAATCGCAGAGTGAAATGTTTGTTATCAGCCCAAATGAAGCATAGGTTTTTGGGGTCCAATTCATTAGAAAGAGGACGAATAAGCTCGGATTGTTGTTTCGGTGTTCATTCACCCTAACCCTAACCCCAACCCTAACTCTAACCCTAACCCTAACCCTAAGCCTACAAAGCGAACTTAATTAGCCAAACAGGTTGTTTTGGGTTCCAGCTATATAGAAAGAAGAGTCTTGGATATCACTTATTTCAAGTCGTGTTCTTTGGTGTTAATGCACATTCATCCAGAAATCGCAAAGTGTGTGTAATGAGACCACAATAACACAACACTCTCTTTTCGCTTCCACATGCGAAGGAAGACGGTGAATAAGCTTTGACTGGGCTTATTTCAATTCGCATGGTGTTTTTTGTGTGTGCACCAGAGTCACCACAACCAAAGGAAAAAGGTTTTTTTGGTTCCATCTACATAAAAAGAAGTTGATAAAGCTCTGATTGGGCTTATTTGAAATTGGTGTTTTTGGGGTTAGAATGCGCAGTCACCCAAAAATCGCAGTGACATGTTTGTTATCACCCCAAATCAAGCATAGGTGTTTTCGTTCCATCTCAATAGAAAGAGGACGAATAAGCTTGGATTGTTCTTTCGTTCACCTTAACCCTATCCTAACGCTGTGATTGGGCTTCTTTCAATTCTCATGGTGTTTTTTTGGTGTGCACCAGAATCACCCCCAACAAAAGTAAAAAGGTGTTTTGAGTTCCACCTACATAAAAAGAAGATGATAAAGCTCTGATTGCGCTTATTTCGAATTGGTGTTTCTGGGGTTAGAATGCACATTCACCCAAAAATCGCAGTGACATGTTTGATGTCAGCCCACATCATCCATTGGTGTTTTGGTTCCATCTCAATACGAAGAGTACAATTAAGCTTGGATTGTTCTTTCGGTGTTCATTCACCCACAAATAGCAAAGCAAAGTGTAATAAAGCTAAGGAAAGCGAAACAGGTTGTTTTCGTTTCCAGTTATGTAGAGAAAAGAATCTTGCATTTCGTGTTCTTTGCTGTTAATGCATATTGACCCAGAAATCGCAAAGTGTGTGTAATGAGACCACAATAACACAAAACCGTCTTTTCGCTTCCATATGCATAGAAAGAAGAGGTTATGCTTTGATTGGGCATATTTCAATTCGCATGGTGTTTTTTGGGTGTACACCAGAATCACCCCCAACAAAAGTAAAAAGGTGTTTTGGGTTCCATCTACTTAAAAAGAAGATGACAAAGCTCTGATTGGGCTTATTTCAAATTGGTGTTTTTGGGGTTAGAATACACGTTTACCAAAAACCGCAGATTTAAATGTTTGTTATCATCCCATATCAAGCATACATGTTTTGGTTCCATGTTGTCCATAGGAAGAGGAAGACTAATAAACTTGCATTTTTCTTTCGGTGTTCATTCATCCACAAATAGCAAAGCAAAGTGTAATAAGCCTAAACAAAGCCAAACAGGGTGTTTTCGGTTCCAGCTATGTAGAAAAAAAGGAATCTTGGATTTCAAGTCGTGTTCTTTGTTGTTAATGCACATTGACCCAGAAATCGCGTGTAGTGTGCGTGTAATGTGACCAAAATAACACAAGAACGTCTTTTCGCTTCCATATGCTTAGAAAGAAGAGGAGTAAGCTTTGATTGGGCTTCTTTCAATTCGCATGGTGTTTTTTGGGTGTGCACCAGAATCAAACTCAACCAAAGCAAAAAGTTAGTTTGGGTTCCATCTACATAAAAAGAAGATGACAAAGCTCTGATTGGACTTATTTCAAATTGGTGTTTTGGGGGTTAGAATACACGTTCACCCAAAATCCAAGATTGAAATGTTTCTTATCATCCCAAATCAAGCATACGTGTCAATAGGAAGCTCTGATTGGGCTTATTTGAAATTGGTGTTTTTCGGGTTAGACTGCGCAGTGACCCAAAAATCGCAGAGTGAAATGTTTGTTATCAGCCCAAATGAAGCATAGGTTTTTGGGGTCCAATTCATTAGAAAGAGGACGAATAAGCTCGGATTGTTGTTTCGGTGTTCATTCACCCTAACCCTAACCCCAACCCTAACTCTAACCCTAACCCTAACCCTAAGCCTACAAAGCGAACTTAATTAGCCAAACAGGTTGTTTTGGGTTCCAGCTATATAGAAAGAAGAGTCTTGGATATCACTTATTTCAAGTCGTGTTCTTTGGTGTTAATGCACATTCATCCAGAAATCGCAAAGTGTGTGTAATGAGACCACAATAACACAACACCGTCTTTTCGCTTCCACATGCGAAGGAAGACGGTGAATAAGCTTTGACTGGGCTTATTTCAATTCGCATGGTGTTTTTTGTGTGTGCACCAGAGTCACCACAACCAAAGGAAAAAGGTTTTTTTGGTTCCATCTACATAAAAAGAAGTTGATAAAGCTCTGATTGGGCTTATTTGAAATTGGTGTTTTTGGGGTTAGAATGCGCAGTCACCCAAAAATCGCAGTGACATGTTTGTTATCACCCCAAATCAAGCATAGGTGTTTTCGTTCCATCTCAATAGAAAGAGGACGAATAAGCTTGGATTGTTCTTTCGTTCACCTTAACCCTATCCTAACGCTGTGATTGGGCTTCTTTCAATTCTCATGGTGTTTTTTTGGTGTGCACCAGAATCACCCCCAACAAAAGTAAAAAGGTGTTTTGAGTTCCACCTACATAAAAAGAAGATGATAAAGCTCTGATTGCGCTTATTTCGAATTGGTGTTTCTGGGGTTAGAATGCACATTCACCCAAAAATCGCAGTGACATGTTTGATGTCAGCCCACATCATCCATTGGTGTTTTGGTTCCATCTCAATACGAAGAGTACAATTAAGCTTGGATTGTTCTTTCGGTGTTCATTCACCCACAAATAGCAAAGCAAAGTGTAATAAAGCTAAGGAAAGCGAAACAGGTTGTTTTCGTTTCCAGTTATGTAGAGAAAAGAATCTTGCATTTCGTGTTCTTTGCTGTTAATGCATATTGACCCAGAAATCGCAAAGTGTGTGTAATGAGACCACAATAACACAAAACCGTCTTTTCGCTTCCATATGCATAGAAAGAAGAGGTTATGCTTTGATTGGGCATATTTCAATTCGCATGGTGTTTTTTGGGTGTACACCAGAATCACCCCCAACAAAAGTAAAAAGGTGTTTTGGGTTCCATCTACTTAAAAAGAAGATGACAAAGCTCTGATTGGGCTTATTTCAAATTGGTGTTTTTGGGGTTAGAATACACGTTTACCAAAAACCGCAGATTTAAATGTTTGTTATCATCCCATATCAAGCATACATGTTTTGGTTCCATGTTGTCCATAGGAAGAGGAAGACTAATAAACTTGCATTTTTCTTTCGGTGTTCATTCATCCACAAATAGCAAAGCAAAGTGTAATAAGCCTAAACAAAGCCAAACAGGGTGTTTTCGGTTCCAGCTATGTAGAAAAAAAGGAATCTTGGATTTCAAGTCGTGTTCTTTGTTGTTAATGCACATTGACCCAGAAATCGCGTGTAGTGTGCGTGTAATGTGACCAAAATAACACAAGAACGTCTTTTCGCTTCCATATGCTTAGAAAGAAGAGGAGTAAGCTTTGATTGGGCTTCTTTCAATTCGCATGGTGTTTTTTGGGTGTGCACCAGAATCAAACTCAACCAAAGCAAAAAGTTAGTTTGGGTTCCATCTACATAAAAAGAAGATGACAAAGCTCTGATTGGACTTATTTCAAATTGGTGTTTTGGGGGTTAGAATACACGTTCACCCAAAATCCAAGATTGAAATGTTTCTTATCATCCCAAATCAAGCATACGTGTCAATAGGAAGCTCTGATTGGGCTTATTTGAAATTGGTGTTTTTCGGGTTAGACTGCGCAGTGACCCAAAAATCGCAGAGTGAAATGTTTGTTATCAGCCCAAATGAAGCATAGGTTTTTGGGGTCCAATTCATTAGAAAGAGGACGAATAAGCTCGGATTGTTGTTTCGGTGTTCATTCACCCTAACCCTAACCCCAACCCTAACTCTAACCCTAACCCTAACCCTAAGCCTACAAAGCGAACTTAATTAGCCAAACAGGTTGTTTTGGGTTCCAGCTATATAGAAAGAAGAGTCTTGGATATCACTTATTTCAAGTCGTGTTCTTTGGTGTTAATGCACATTCATCCAGAAATCGCAAAGTGTGTGTAATGAGACCACAATAACACAACACTCTCTTTTCGCTTCCACATGCGAAGGAAGACGGTGAATAAGCTTTGACTGGGCTTATTTCAATTCGCATGGTGTTTTTTGTGTGTGCACCAGAGTCACCACAACCAAAGGAAAAAGGTTTTTTTGGTTCCATCTACATAAAAAGAAGTTGATAAAGCTCTGATTGGGCTTATTTGAAATTGGTGTTTTTGGGGTTAGAATGCGCAGTCACCCAAAAATCGCAGTGACATGTTTGTTATCACCCCAAATCAAGCATAGGTGTTTTCGTTCCATCTCAATAGAAAGAGGACGAATAAGCTTGGATTGTTCTTTCGTTCACCTTAACCCTATCCTAACGCTGTGATTGGGCTTCTTTCAATTCTCATGGTGTTTTTTTGGTGTGCACCAGAATCACCCCCAACAAAAGTAAAAAGGTGTTTTGAGTTCCACCTACATAAAAAGAAGATGATAAAGCTCTGATTGCGCTTATTTCGAATTGGTGTTTCTGGGGTTAGAATGCACATTCACCCAAAAATCGCAGTGACATGTTTGATGTCAGCCCACATCATCCATTGGTGTTTTGGTTCCATCTCAATACGAAGAGTACAATTAAGCTTGGATTGTTCTTTCGGTGTTCATTCACCCACAAATAGCAAAGCAAAGTGTAATAAAGCTAAGGAAAGCGAAACAGGTTGTTTTCGTTTCCAGTTATGTAGAGAAAAGAATCTTGCATTTCGTGTTCTTTGCTGTTAATGCATATTGACCCAGAAATCGCAAAGTGTGTGTAATGAGACCACAATAACACAAAACCGTCTTTTCGCTTCCATATGCATAGAAAGAAGAGGTTATGCTTTGATTGGGCATATTTCAATTCGCATGGTGTTTTTTGGGTGTACACCAGAATCACCCCCAACAAAAGTAAAAAGGTGTTTTGGGTTCCATCTACTTAAAAAGAAGATGACAAAGCTCTGATTGGGCTTATTTCAAATTGGTGTTTTTGGGGTTAGAATACACGTTTACCAAAAACCGCAGATTTAAATGTTTGTTATCATCCCATATCAAGCATACATGTTTTGGTTCCATGTTGTCCATAGGAAGAGGAAGACTAATAAACTTGCATTTTTCTTTCGGTGTTCATTCATCCACAAATAGCAAAGCAAAGTGTAATAAGCCTAAACAAAGCCAAACAGGGTGTTTTCGGTTCCAGCTATGTAGAAAAAAAGGAATCTTGGATTTCAAGTCGTGTTCTTTGTTGTTAATGCACATTGACCCAGAAATCGCGTGTAGTGTGCGTGTAATGTGACCAAAATAACACAAGAACGTCTTTTCGCTTCCATATGCTTAGAAAGAAGAGGAGTAAGCTTTGATTGGGCTTCTTTCAATTCGCATGGTGTTTTTTGGGTGTGCACCAGAATCAAACTCAACCAAAGCAAAAAGTTAGTTTGGGTTCCATCTACATAAAAAGAAGATGACAAAGCTCTGATTGGACTTATTTCAAATTGGTGTTTTGGGGGTTAGAATACACGTTCACCCAAAATCCAAGATTGAAATGTTTCTTATCATCCCAAATCAAGCATACGTGTCAATAGGAAGCTCTGATTGGGCTTATTTGAAATTGGTGTTTTTCGGGTTAGACTGCGCAGTGACCCAAAAATCGCAGAGTGAAATGTTTGTTATCAGCCCAAATGAAGCATAGGTTTTTGGGGTCCAATTCATTAGAAAGAGGACGAATAAGCTCGGATTGTTGTTTCGGTGTTCATTCACCCTAACCCTAACCCCAACCCTAACTCTATACCTAACTCTAACCCTAACCCTAACCCTAACCCTAAGCCTACAAAGCGAACTTAATTAGCCAAACAGGTTGTTTTGGGTTCCAGCTATATAGAAAGAAGAGTCTTGGATATCGCTTATTTCAAGTCGTGTTCTTTGGTGTTAATGCACATTCATCCAGAAATCGCAAAGTGTGTGTAATGAGACCACAATAACACAACACCCTCTTTTCGCTTCCACATGCGAAGGAAGACGGTGAATAAGCTTTGACTGGGCTTATTTCAATTCGCATGGTGTTTTTTGTGTGTGCACCAGAATCACCACAACCAAAGGAAAAAGGTTTTTTTGGTTCCATCTACATAAAAAGAAGTTGATAAAGCTCTGATTGGGCTTATTTGAAATTGGTGTTTTTGGGGTTAGAATGCGCAGTCACCCAAAAATCGCAGTGACATGTTTGTTATCACCCCAAATCAAGCATAGGTGTTTTCGTTCCATCTCAATAGAAAGAGGACGAATAAGCTTGGATTGTTCTTTCGTTCACCTTAACCCTATCCTAACGCTGTGATTGGGCTTCTTTCAATTCTCATGGTGTTTTTTTGGTGTGCACCAGAATCACCCCCAACAAAAGTAAAAAGGTGTTTTGAGTTCCACCTACATAAAAAGAAGATGATAAAGCTCTGATTGCGCTTATTTCGAATTGGTGTTTCTGGGGTTAGAATGCACATTCACCCAAAAATCGCAGTGACATGTTTGATGTCAGCCCACATCATCCATTGGTGTTTTGGTTCCATCTCAATACGAAGAGTACAATTAAGCTTGGATTGTTCTTTCGGTGTTCATTCACCCACAAATAGCAAAGCAAAGTGTAATAAAGCTAAGGAAAGCGAAACAGGTTGTTTTCGTTTCCAGTTATGTAGAGAAAAGAATCTTGCATTTCGTGTTCTTTGCTGTTAATGCATATTGACCCAGAAATCGCAAAGTGTGTGTAATGAGACCACAATAACACAAAACCGTCTTTTCGCTTCCATATGCATAGAAAGAAGAGGTTATGCTTTGATTGGGCATATTTCAATTCGCATGGTGTTTTTTGGGTGTACACCAGAATCACCCCCAACAAAAGTAAAAAGGTGTTTTGGGTTCCATCTACTTAAAAAGAAGATGACAAAGCTCTGATTGGGCTTATTTCAAATTGGTGTTTTTGAGGTTAGAATACACGTTTACCAAAAACCGCAGATTTAAATGTTTGTTATCATCCCATATCAAGCATACATGTTTGGGTTCCATGTTGTCCATAGGAAGAGGAAGACTAATAAACTTGCATTTTTCTTTCGGTGTTCATTCATCCACAAATAGCAAAGCAAAGTGTAATAAGCCTAAACAAAGCCAAACAGGGTGTTTTCGGTTCCAGCTATGTAGAAAAAAAGGAATCTTGGATTTCAAGTCGTGTTCTTTGTTGTTAATGCACATTGACCCAGAAATCGCGTGTAGTGTGCGTGTAATGTGACCAAAATAACACAAGAACGTCTTTTCGCTTCCATATGCTTAGAAAGAAGAGGAGTAAGCTTTGATTGGGCTTCTTTCAATTCGCATGGTGTTTTTTGGGTGTGCACCAGAATCAAACTCAACCAAAGCAAAAAGTTAGTTTGGGTTCCATCTACATAAAAAGAAGATGACAAAGCTCTGATTGGACTTATTTCAAATTGGTGTTTTGGGGGTTAGAATACACGTTCACCCAAAATCCAAGATTGAAATGTTTCTTATCATCCCAAATCAAGCATACGTGTCAATAGGAAGCTCTGATTGGGCTTATTTGAAATTGGTGTTTTTCGGGTTAGACTGCGCAGTGACCCAAAAATCGCAGAGTGAAATGTTTGTTATCAGCCCAAATGAAGCATAGGTTTTTGGGGTCCAATTCATTAGAAAGAGGACGAATAAGCTCGGATTGTTGTTTCGGTGTTCATTCACCCTAACCCTAACCCCAACCCTAACTCTAACCCTAACCCTAACCCTAAGCCTACAAAGCGAACTTAATTAGCCAAACAGGTTGTTTTGGGTTCCAGCTATATAGAAAGAAGAGTCTTGGATATCACTTATTTCAAGTCGTGTTCTTTGGTGTTAATGCACATTCATCCAGAAATCGCAAAGTGTGTGTAATGAGACCACAATAACACAACACTCTCTTTTCGCTTCCACATGCGAAGGAAGACGGTGAATAAGCTTTGACTGGGCTTATTTCAATTCGCATGGTGTTTTTTGTGTGTGCACCAGAGTCACCACAACCAAAGGAAAAAGGTTTTTTTGGTTCCATCTACATAAAAAGAAGTTGATAAAGCTCTGATTGGGCTTATTTGAAATTGGTGTTTTTGGGGTTAGAATGCGCAGTCACCCAAAAATCGCAGTGACATGTTTGTTATCACCCCAAATCAAGCATAGGTGTTTTCGTTCCATCTCAATAGAAAGAGGACGAATAAGCTTGGATTGTTCTTTCGTTCACCTTAACCCTATCCTAACGCTGTGATTGGGCTTCTTTCAATTCTCATGGTGTTTTTTTGGTGTGCACCAGAATCACCCCCAACAAAAGTAAAAAGGTGTTTTGAGTTCCACCTACATAAAAAGAAGATGATAAAGCTCTGATTGCGCTTATTTCGAATTGGTGTTTCTGGGGTTAGAATGCACATTCACCCAAAAATCGCAGTGACATGTTTGATGTCAGCCCACATCATCCATTGGTGTTTTGGTTCCATCTCAATACGAAGAGTACAATTAAGCTTGGATTGTTCTTTCGGTGTTCATTCACCCACAAATAGCAAAGCAAAGTGTAATAAAGCTAAGGAAAGCGAAACAGGTTGTTTTCGTTTCCAGTTATGTAGAGAAAAGAATCTTGCATTTCGTGTTCTTTGCTGTTAATGCATATTGACCCAGAAATCGCAAAGTGTGTGTAATGAGACCACAATAACACAAAACCGTCTTTTCGCTTCCATATGCATAGAAAGAAGAGGTTATGCTTTGATTGGGCATATTTCAATTCGCATGGTGTTTTTTGGGTGTACACCAGAATCACCCCCAACAAAAGTAAAAAGGTGTTTTGGGTTCCATCTACTTAAAAAGAAGATGACAAAGCTCTGATTGGGCTTATTTCAAATTGGTGTTTTTGGGGTTAGAATACACGTTTACCAAAAACCGCAGATTTAAATGTTTGTTATCATCCCATATCAAGCATACATGTTTTGGTTCCATGTTGTCCATAGGAAGAGGAAGACTAATAAACTTGCATTTTTCTTTCGGTGTTCATTCATCCACAAATAGCAAAGCAAAGTGTAATAAGCCTAAACAAAGCCAAACAGGGTGTTTTCGGTTCCAGCTATGTAGAAAAAAAGGAATCTTGGATTTCAAGTCGTGTTCTTTGTTGTTAATGCACATTGACCCAGAAATCGCGTGTAGTGTGCGTGTAATGTGACCAAAATAACACAAGAACGTCTTTTCGCTTCCATATGCTTAGAAAGAAGAGGAGTAAGCTTTGATTGGGCTTCTTTCAATTCGCATGGTGTTTTTTGGGTGTGCACCAGAATCAAACTCAACCAAAGCAAAAAGTTAGTTTGGGTTCCATCTACATAAAAAGAAGATGACAAAGCTCTGATTGGACTTATTTCAAATTGGTGTTTTGGGGGTTAGAATACACGTTCACCCAAAATCCAAGATTGAAATGTTTCTTATCATCCCAAATCAAGCATACGTGTCAATAGGAAGCTCTGATTGGGCTTATTTGAAATTGGTGTTTTTCGGGTTAGACTGCGCAGTGACCCAAAAATCGCAGAGTGAAATGTTTGTTATCAGCCCAAATGAAGCATAGGTTTTTGGGGTCCAATTCATTAGAAAGAGGACGAATAAGCTCGGATTGTTGTTTCGGTGTTCATTCACCCTAACCCTAACCCCAACCCTAACTCTATACCTAACTCTAACCCTAACCCTAACCCTAACCCTAACCCTAACCCTAAGCCTACAAAGCGAACTTAATTAGCCAAACAGGTTGTTTTGGGTTCCAGCTATATAGAAAGAAGAGTCTTGGATATCGCTTATTTCAAGTCGTGTTCTTTGGTGTTAATGCACATTCATCCAGAAATCGCAAAGTGTGTGTAATGAGACCACAATAACACAACACCCTCTTTTCGCTTCCACATGCGAAGGAAGACGGTGAATAAGCTTTGACTGGGCTTATTTCAATTCGCATGGTGTTTTTTGTGTGTGCACCAGAATCACCACAACCAAAGGAAAAAGGTTTTTTTGGTTCCATCTACATAAAAAGAAGTTGATAAAGCTCTGATTGGGCTTATTTGAAATTGGTGTTTTTGGGGTTAGAATGCGCAGTCACCCAAAAATCGCAGTGACATGTTTGTTATCACCCCAAATCAAGCATAGGTGTTTTCGTTCCATCTCAATAGAAAGAGGACGAATAAGCTTGGATTGTTCTTTCGTTCACCTTAACCCTATCCTAACGCTGTGATTGGGCTTCTTTCAATTCTCATGGTGTTTTTTTGGTGTGCACCAGAATCACCCCCAACAAAAGTAAAAAGGTGTTTTGAGTTCCACCTACATAAAAAGAAGATGATAAAGCTCTGATTGCGCTTATTTCGAATTGGTGTTTCTGGGGTTAGAATGCACATTCACCCAAAAATCGCAGTGACATGTTTGATGTCAGCCCACATCATCCATTGGTGTTTTGGTTCCATCTCAATACGAAGAGTACAATTAAGCTTGGATTGTTCTTTCGGTGTTCATTCACCCACAAATAGCAAAGCAAAGTGTAATAAAGCTAAGGAAAGCGAAACAGGTTGTTTTCGTTTCCAGTTATGTAGAGAAAAGAATCTTGCATTTCGTGTTCTTTGCTGTTAATGCATATTGACCCAGAAATCGCAAAGTGTGTGTAATGAGACCACAATAACACAAAACCGTCTTTTCGCTTCCATATGCATAGAAAGAAGAGGTTATGCTTTGATTGGGCATATTTCAATTCGCATGGTGTTTTTTGGGTGTACACCAGAATCACCCCCAACAAAAGTAAAAAGGTGTTTTGGGTTCCATCTACTTAAAAAGAAGATGACAAAGCTCTGATTGGGCTTATTTCAAATTGGTGTTTTTGGGGTTAGAATACACGTTTACCAAAAACCGCAGATTTAAATGTTTGTTATCATCCCATATCAAGCATACATGTTTGGGTTCCATGTTGTCCATAGGAAGAGGAAGACTAATAAACTTGCATTTTTCTTTCGGTGTTCATTCATCCACAAATAGCAAAGCAAAGTGTAATAAGCCTAAACAAAGCCAAACAGGGTGTTTTCGGTTCCAGCTATGTAGAAAAAAAGGAATCTTGGATTTCAAGTCGTGTTCTTTGTTGTTAATGCACATTGACCCAGAAATCGCGTGTAGTGTGCGTGTAATGTGACCAAAATAACACAAGAACGTCTTTTCGCTTCCATATGCTTAGAAAGAAGAGGAGTAAGCTTTGATTGGGCTTCTTTCAATTCGCATGGTGTTTTTTGGGTGTGCACCAGAATCAAACTCAACCAAAGCAAAAAGTTAGTTTGGGTTCCATCTACATAAAAAGAAGATGACAAAGCTCTGATTGGACTTATTTCAAATTGGTGTTTTGGGGGTTAGAATACACGTTCACCCAAAATCCAAGATTGAAATGTTTCTTATCATCCCAAATCAAGCATACGTGTCAATAGGAAGCTCTGATTGGGCTTATTTGAAATTGGTGTTTTTCGGGTTAGACTGCGCAGTGACCCAAAAATCGCAGAGTGAAATGTTTGTTATCAGCCCAAATGAAGCATAGGTTTTTGGGGTCCAATTCATTAGAAAGAGGACGAATAAGCTCGGATTGTTGTTTCGGTGTTCATTCACCCTAACCCTAACCCCAACCCTAACTCTATACCTAACTCTAACCCTAACCCTAACCCTAACCCTAAGCCTACAAAGCGAACTTAATTAGCCAAACAGGTTGTTTTGGGTTCCAGCTATATAGAAAGAAGAGTCTTGGATATCGCTTATTTCAAGTCGTGTTCTTTGGTGTTAATGCACATTCATCCAGAAATCGCAAAGTGTGTGTAATGAGACCACAATAACACAACACCCTCTTTTCGCTTCCACATGCGAAGGAAGACGGTGAATAAGCTTTGACTGGGCTTATTTCAATTCGCATGGTGTTTTTTGTGTGTGCACCAGAGTCACCACAACCAAAGGAAAAAGGTTTTTTTGGTTCCATCTACATAAAAAGAAGTTGATAAAGCTCTGATTGGGCTTATTTGAAATTGGTGTTTTTGGGGTTAGAATGCGCAGTCACCCAAAAATCGCAGTGACATGTTTGTTATCACCCCAAATCAAGCATAGGTGTTTTCGTTCCATCTCAATAGAAAGAGGACGAATAAGCTTGGATTGTTCTTTCGTTCACCTTAACCCTATCCTAACGCTGTGATAGGGCTTCTTTCAATTCTCATGGTGTTTTTTTGGTGTGCACCAGAATCACCCCCAACAAAAGTAAAAAGGTGTTTTGAGTTCCACCTACATAAAAAGAAGATGATAAAGCTCTGATTGCGCTTATTTCGAATTGGTGTTTCTGGGGTTAGAATGCACATTCACCCAAAAATCGCAGTGACATGTTTGATGTCAGCCCACATCATCCATTGGTGTTTTGGTTCCATCTCAATACGAAGAGTACAATTAAGCTTGGATTGTTCTTTCGGTGTTCATTCACCCACAAATAGCAAAGCAAAGTGTAATAAAGCTAAGGAAAGCGAAACAGGTTGTTTTCGTTTCCAGTTATGTAGAGAAAAGAATCTTGCATTTCGTGTTCTTTGCTGTTAATGCATATTGACCCAGAAATCGCAAAGTGTGTGTAATGAGACCACAATAACACAAAACCGTCTTTTCGCTTCCATATGCATAGAAAGAAGAGGTTATGCTTTGATTGGGCATATTTCAATTCGCATGGTGTTTTTTGGGTGTACACCAGAATCACCCCCAACAAAAGTAAAAAGGTGTTTTGGGTTCCATCTACTTAAAAAGAAGATGACAAAGCTCTGATTGGGCTTATTTCAAATTGGTGTTTTTGGGGTTAGAATACACGTTTACCAAAAACCGCAGATTTAAATGTTTGTTATCATCCCATATCAAGCATACATGTTTGGGTTCCATGTTGTCCATAGGAAGAGGAAGACTAATAAACTTGCATTTTTCTTTCGGTGTTCATTCATCCACAAATAGCAAAGCAAAGTGTAATAAGCCTAAACAAAGCCAAACAGGGTGTTTTCGGTTCCAGCTATGTAGAAAAAAAGGAATCTTGGATTTCAAGTCGTGTTCTTTGTTGTTAATGCACATTGACCCAGAAATCGCGTGTAGTGTGCGTGTAATGTGACCAAAATAACACAAGAACGTCTTTTCGCTTCCATATGCTTAGAAAGAAGAGGAGTAAGCTTTGATTGGGCTTCTTTCAATTCGCATGGTGTTTTTTGGGTGTGCACCAGAATCAAACTCAACCAAAGCAAAAAGTTAGTTTGGGTTCCATCTACATAAAAAGAAGATGACAAAGCTCTGATTGGACTTATTTCAAATTGGTGTTTTGGGGGTTAGAATACACGTTCACCCAAAATCCAAGATTGAAATGTTTCTTATCATCCCAAATCAAGCATACGTGTCAATAGGAAGCTCTGATTGGGCTTATTTGAAATTGGTGTTTTTCGGGTTAGACTGCGCAGTGACCCAAAAATCGCAGAGTGAAATGTTTGTTATCAGCCCAAATGAAGCATAGGTTTTTGGGGTCCAATTCATTAGAAAGAGGACGAATAAGCTCGGATTGTTGTTTCGGTGTTCATTCACCCTAACCCTAACCCCAACCCTAACTCTATACCTAACTCTAACTCTAACCCTAACCCTAACCCTAACCCTAAGCCTACAAAGCGAACTTAATTAGCCAAACAGGTTGTTTTGGGTTCCAGCTATATAGAAAGAAGAGTCTTGGATATCACTTATTTCAAGTCGTGTTCTTTGGTGTTAATGCACATTCATCCAGAAATCGCAAAGTGTGTGTAATGAGACCACAATAACACAACACTCTCTTTTCGCTTCCACATGCGAAGGAAGACGGTGAATAAGCTTTGACTGGGCTTATTTCAATTCGCATGGTGTTTTTTGTGTGTGCACCAGAGTCACCACAACCAAAGGAAAAAGGTTTTTTTGGTTCCATCTACATAAAAAGAAGTTGATAAAGCTCTGATTGGGCTTATTTGAAATTGGTGTTTTTGGGGTTAGAATGCGCAGTCACCCAAAAATCGCAGTGACATGTTTGTTATCACCCCAAATCAAGCATAGGTGTTTTCGTTCCATCTCAATAGAAAGAGGACGAATAAGCTTGGATTATTCTTTCGTTCACCTTAACCCTATCCTAACGCTGTGATTGGGCTTCTTTCAATTCTCATGGTGTTTTTTTGGTGTGCACCAGAATCACCCCCAACAAAAGTAAAAAGGTGTTTTGAGTTCCACCTACATAAAAAGAAGATGATAAAGCTCTGATTGCGCTTATTTCGAATTGGTGTTTCTGGGGTTAGAATGCACATTGACCCAAAAATCGCAGTGACATGTTTGATGTCAGCCCACATCATCCATTGGTGTTTTGGTTCCATCTCAATACGAAGAGTACAATTAAGCTTGGATTGTTCTTTCGGTGTTCATTCACCCACAAATAGCAAAGCAAAGTGTAATAAAGCTAAGGAAAGCGAAACAGGTTGTTTTCGTTTCCAGTTATGTAGAGAAAAGAATCTTGCATTTCGTGTTCTTTGCTGTTAATGCATATTGACCCAGAAATCGCAAAGTGTGTGTAATGAGACCACAATAACACAAAACCGTCTTTTCGCTTCCATATGCATAGAAAGAAGTGGTTATGCTTTGATTGGGCATATTTCAATTCGCATGGTGTTTTTTGGGTGTACACCAGAATCACCCCCAACAAAAGTAAAAAGGTGTTTTGAGTTCCACCTACATAAAAAGAAGATGACAAAGCTCTGATTGGGCTTATTTCAAATTGGTGTTTTTGGGGTTAGAATACACGTTTACCAAAAACCGCAGATTTAAATGTTTGTTATCATCCCATATCAAGCATACATGTTTTGGTTCCATGTCAATAGGAAGAGGAAGACTAATAAACTTGCATTTTTCTTTCGGTGTTCATTCATCCACAAATAGCAAAGCAATGTGTAATAAGCCTAAACAAAGCCAAACAGGGTGTTTTCGGTTCCAGCTATGTAGAAAAAAAGGAATCTTGGATTTCAAGTCGTGTTCTTTGTTGTTAATGCACATTGACCCAGAAATCGCGTGTAGTGTGCGTGTAATGTGACCAAAATAACACAAGAACGTCTTTTCGCTTCCATATGCTTAGAAAGAAGAGGAGTAAGCTTTGATTGGGCTTCTTTCAATTCGCATGGTGTTTTTTGGGTGTGCACCAGAATCAAACTCAACCAAAGCAAAAAGTTAGTTTGGGTTCCATCTACATAAAAAGAAGATGACAAAGCTCTGATTGGACTTATTTCAAATTGGTGTTTTGGGGGTTAGAATACACGTTCACCCAAAATCCAAGATTGAAATGTTTCTTATCATCCCAAATCAAGCATACGTGTCAATAGGAAGCTCTGATTGGGCTTATTTGAAATTGGTGTTTTTCGGGTTAGACTGCGCAGTGACCCAAAAATCGCAGAGTGAAATGTTTGTTATCAGCCCAAATGAAGCATAGGTTTTTGGGGTCCAATTCATTAGAAAGAGGACGAATAAGCTCGGATTGTTGTTTCGGTGTTCATTCACCCTAACCCTAACCCCAACCCTAACTCTATACCTAACTCTAACTCTAACCCTAACCCTAACCCTAACCCTAAGCCTACAAAGCGAACTTAATTAGCCAAACAGGTTGTTTTGGGTTCCAGCTATGTAGAAAAAAAGGAATCTTGGATTTCAAGTCGTGTTCTTTGTTGTTAATGCACATTGACCCAGAAATCGCGTGTAGTGTGCGTGTAATGTGACCAAAATAACACAACACCCTCTTTTCGCTTCCACATGCGAAGGAAGACGGTGAATAAGCTTTGACTGGGCTTATTTCAATTCGCATGGTGTTTTTTGTGTGTGCACCAGAATCACCACAACCAAAGGAAAAAGGTTTTTTTGGTTCCATCTACATAAAAAGAAGTTGATAAAGCTCTGATTGGGCTTATTTGAAATTGGTGTTTTTGGGGTTAGAATGCGCAGTCACCCAAAAATCGCAGTGACATGTTTGTTATCACCCCAAATCAAGCATAGGTGTTTTCGTTCCATCTCAATAGAAAGAGGACGAATAAGCTTGGATTGTTCTTTCGTTCACCTTAACCCTATCCTAACGCTGTGATTGGGCTTCTTTCAATTCTCATGGTGTTTTTTTGGTGTGCACCAGAATCACCCCCAACAAAAGTAAAAAGGTGTTTTGAGTTCCACCTACATAAAAAGAAGATGATAAAGCTCTGATTGCGCTTATTTCGAATTGGTGTTTCTGGGGTTAGAATGCACATTCACCCAAAAATCGCAGTGACATGTTTGATGTCAGCCCACATCATCCATTGGTGTTTTGGTTCCATCTCAATACGAAGAGTACAATTAAGCTTGGATTGTTCTTTCGGTGTTCATTCACCCACAAATAGCAAAGCAAAGTGTAATAAAGCTAAGGAAAGCGAAACAGGTTGTTTTCGTTTCCAGTTATGTAGAGAAAAGAATCTTGCATTTCGTGTTCTTTGCTGTTAATGCATATTGACCCAGAAATCGCAAAGTGTGTGTAATGAGACCACAATAACACAAAACCGTCTTTTCGCTTCCATATGCATAGAAAGAAGAGGTTATGCTTTGATTGGGCATATTTCAATTCGCATGGTGTTTTTTGGGTGTACACCAGAATCACCCCCAACAAAAGTAAAAAGGTGTTTTGGGTTCCATCTACTTAAAAAGAAGATGACAAAGCTCTGATTGGGCTTATTTCAAATTGGTGTTTTTGGGGTTAGAATACACGTTTACCAAAAACCGCAGATTTAAATGTTTGTTATCATCCCATATCAAGCATACATGTTTTGGTTCCATGTTGTCCATAGGAAGAGGAAGACTAATAAACTTGCATTTTTCTTTCGGTGTTCATTCATCCACAAATAGCAAAGCAAAGTGTAATAAGCCTAAACAAAGCCAAACAGGGTGTTTTCGGTTCCAGCTATGTAGAAAAAAAGGAATCTTGGATTTCAAGTCGTGTTCTTTGTTGTTAATGCACATTGACCCAGAAATCGCGTGTAGTGTGCGTGTAATGTGACCAAAATAACACAAGAACGTCTTTTCGCTTCCATATGCTTAGAAAGAAGAGGAGTAAGCTTTGATTGGGCTTCTTTCAATTCGCATGGTGTTTTTTGGGTGTGCACCAGAATCAAACTCAACCAAAGCAAAAAGTTAGTTTGGGTTCCATCTACATAAAAAGAAGATGACAAAGCTCTGATTGGACTTATTTCAAATTGGTGTTTTGGGGGTTAGAATACACGTTCACCCAAAATCCAAGATTGAAATGTTTCTTATCATCCCAAATCAAGCATACGTGTCAATAGGAAGCTCTGATTGGGCTTATTTGAAATTGGTGTTTTTCGGGTTAGACTGCGCAGTGACCCAAAAATCGCAGAGTGAAATGTTTGTTATCAGCCCAAATGAAGCATAGGTTTTTGGGGTCCAATTCATTAGAAAGAGGACGAATAAGCTCGGATTGTTGTTTTGGTGTTCATTCACCCTAACCCTAACCCCAACCCTAACTCTATACCTAACCCTAACCCTAACCCTAACGCTAACCCTAAGCCTACAAAGCGAACTTAATTAGCCAAACAGGTTGTTTTGGGTTCCAGCTATATAGAAAGAAGAGTCTTGGATATCGCTTATTTCAAGTCGTGTTCTTTGGTGTTAATGCACATTCATCCAGAAATCGCAAAGTGTGTGTAATGAGACCACAATAACACAACACCCTCTTTTCGCTTCCACATGCGAAGGAAGACGGTGAATAAGCTTTGACTGGGCTTATTTCAATTCGCATGGTGTTTTTTGTGTGTGCACCAGAATCACCACAACCAAAGGAAAAAGGGTCATCTAGTTCAATCTCCTGCAATGCAGGAATCTCAACTCTGTTAACTAATTAGTATTTATTGGCATTTTAATGATGTTTTCATGCTGATTTTATTCTCATATATAATAATACACTTATACAGTACATATATATGTGCAGGTTGTAAGAAAATAAATTAACAGCTCATATCAGAATAATCAAAAGCAGTCAATTATTTGGGCTGATTGTACAAAAAGGAAATGTCACTATTACATGGGGCAAACCAGCAGTGTACTATATAGTTACTTGTTATAGTTACTGTTTTGGAATAGTCTACAATAATACATTATGATCTTTCCTGTGGTTTAAAACTGTGGCTTTTATTTTAGCAGTATGAGTGATGGTATGTAGAACTCTGGCAGAAATTAATCAGGAACAGTTGCCAGCCACACTTACTTGCAATATGAGACCAATAATTCAAAGGATTCCTATGCAGGGAGATGGAGGTGGAAAGCAGGATATGGTGGCAAAAAGTTGAGCCTTTGTTTACTAGCAGGAAGAGATTGCATGCAGTGCCCTCATGTAGCTACCGTAGTCTGGCTGACAGATGTCATTGGATAGGCTGGATACCATTTCCTGAGTTCACTATTTCCTAACCATTGAAAAAGTCTTGATTTTTTTCCTCTACCAATTATATATTGAGCTGTTGCAGCTGCTGAGAAGTTGGTTGGTAGTGCCAAGTGCCAACAAGATTCTGTGCCGTGGCAAAGCTCCCTCCAGTCAGTGCACCATGTCTGCAGTGGGGCCCTCATCAGCCAAGAATGGGTGTTGTCCTCAGCTCAGTGCAGCAGAAGGTGGGTATAAGCCTGCTTCACACCCTTTGCACACAATCTGTCTCCCACAGGGAATAAAGTCCATTCTCTGCTGTTGGCTGCTCTGTTCTCATTTGAAATAGGAGGGCAACTTGTGCATTTGACTGCCTGCCTACAAGAATCCTTGAGGGTGAGCAAGGAATCTTTCAACCCAGGCTGAGGCAGAAAAACTCTAGGGAGAACACTATTGACCCACCTGCTCTTCTTCCAGCAGCCCAGACCACATGGAGGTCTGGCTTGGCCTACAAGTCCCTGAGACTCCTCCTAAGGACAAGCAACAGGTCATTGCTGCTGCCAAGCTGGTCCCTCATAAGCAGTTCAACAACTACACACTGGACTATGACATCATGCTCATCAAGCTTGCACAACCAGCTGTCCTGGGTGAGCTAGTGCAGCCCATCAGTTTGCGCAGCCAATGTGCCATAGCTGGGACCCAGTGCCTGGCTTCAGAATGGATCAGCAGCAACTGTGAGTACAGAGAGGGTGGTGCTGAGAGACTAACCAGGACCAGCAACAACTGTGACAGACTGGAGCAGGGGGCTGCTGGAAGATGCCCCTCTTCGTGGCCTTGAGGGATTATGGTGGGGAAACGCAAGGGGGCACTGAAGTTCCTTAGTGATGCATGGGATAAATGACACCATGCAAAAAAGGGAAGGGTAGATGAACGGCAAATGGTGGGAGGGAGGCACCAACAATTCATTGTACTATGATAGATTCATGGCAGGTGGCAGTGCCCCCTTGAAGCAGAAAGAGCTCAAGGAGAGAGGGGTGAGGCCTGAGCATAAGAGTCTCCCTCCTGCCTTGCCCCAGGCAGCTGCTCAGGATCAACATATTTTGGGCTTACAGCTGATGGAATAGACAACCTTCTGCAGTGCTCCTACCTTCCAGTCACATCTGATGCCACGTGCAACAATGTCTACCCAGGACGGTTCACTGACAGGATGCTTTGTGCTGGACAGCTGGACAGCAGCCAAGATGCCTGCAAGGTGAGGCATCACAGGGAAGTCCAGTGATGGGGGGGGGGAGCAGACTAGCAGAGGCATACCTTGACTCCTTCTTTGGAGGTCTTTAAGCAGAGGCTTGACAACCATATGTCAGGAGTGCTCTGATGGTGTTTCCTGCTTGGCAGGGGGTTGGACTCGATGGCCCTTGTGGTCTCTTCCAACTCTATGATTCTATGATTCTATGACTCCCTTCTGATCTTGGCCAGAAGCTGTATCAGTACATCTGAAGCTGGGAGAGACCATGGACCAGAAACTTTAAAGGTTTGCTTTTTGTCACCTTTCATGCTCTGCCTGTGATTTCCTCCATGACCATCAGGACTGCTCTTCTTCCTCTCTCACTCCCTCTCTTCCTGCAACTCTCACCTGCTGTCTCTATTTCTTCTATCCAAGCGCCACTTGGCGCTCCACTCACAGTTCCAATAGCACCACTGGCCAACCTGGGAGATGGTCCTGCAGGGCTGATGAGATGGGTGCCTAGAGGAGCCTGCATGCCTTGCCTGGCCTCCCAGATGGGCATGTGTGCTCCTAGCGACTTCAAGCCATGGGTGAGAGGTGTGGTTTTGGTGGCCCCCTGCGCCTACACTTTTTGGTGGGAGGTAAGGTCATATAGGTGTCCCTGATTTTGAGTTCAGTAACATGGTCTAATTATGTGCATCCACACACACCATAGATGAATGCTTCCCTTCAGACTAGAGCTGTCTCCAACGAATTCACTCACAAGCACAAGCATGCTCTGTAGGCAGGCTAGTAGCTACTGGCCAGACATTAACCAGAACTAAACAACAAAGCATAATACAGTGGTGCCCCGCAAGATGAATGCCTCGCAAGACGGAAAACCCGCTAGACGAAAGGGTTTTCCGTTTTGGAGGTGCTTCGCAAAACGAATTTGCTATGGGCTTGCTTCGCAAGACGAAAATGTCTTGCGATTCCTGGGGTTTTTTCCCCCTCCCCCCCTTTTCCCCAAGCCCCTAAGCCGCTTAACAGCTGTTCGCTAAGCCGCTTAACAGCTGATCTAAGCCGCTTATCAGCTGATCTAAGACGCTAATAGCCTTTTAGCAGCTAATCCGCTAATCCCTTAAGCCTTTAATAGCCGCTAATAGCCTTTTAGCAGCTAATCCGCTAATCCCTTAAGCTTTTAATAGCCTTTAATAGCCGCTAAACCGCTAATAGCGCTAATAGCTAGGCTATTCCTCCTCAGCTTTCTAAATGTGTTGCGTGTGGGGATGCTTGTTTTTCTTCTTTTTATTATGCATTTTGGGTTTTTTATATTGCAGTTTTAGGTGGTAAACCGCCCTGAGATTTGTGGATGAAGATAATAATAATAATGGGGAAAGATGAAAGCCAGGCATAGCTTGCTTCAGGAAGACTTCATCACAGGCCATAACAGAGAACAGCCTTTGTCAACCTGGTGCCCTCCAGATGTTTTGGACTATCCATCCAAAGCCCATCAGTCTCACTTCCGGGTCTGAACGCGATCGGAAAATGGCTGCTTTCCTCTGATGTCTCAGAGGGAGAGCTCCGAGAGGGACGGGGGTTTACTGCTTCGACGACGCGGAAACCCCATAAAACCGTAGGCGGGGAAAGCCTACGGCCGTGGGACTCAGCGGGCACCGAAAGCGCAGCTCCAGATCGTCTCCGGGTCGTAAATAGCCCCGGGGAACGGAGGGGGGGCCGGCGTGGTGCTGTGAGGCTATCGCTACCTTCTCAGAGCGACGTCGCATTGCCAAACCGGAGAGCGTTCGACCTCTTCTTGTTACAATTTGGATTACAAAACAGAATAATCGTGAGTAAACTACAGTAAATTTGAAGGACTTTAATCTGGAAAATTTGAATTGGAAAAGAATCGGGACTTTAAATTTCTTTAAGAATGATCGGAACAGAGGCGGGAAGGTCTAAACAGGAAGTCAGCCTTCCGCTTTGTATATAGTAGAAAGTAAAGACTATGCTCTTAACATTCTAAAATAAGAGATTGAAAAAACTACTCTGAAGCCACAGAAAGGATTGTAACCCCCCTCCCAAGAACTGGAAAGGAGGGGGAGTATTCTGGGAAAGTCTAAATCCTCCGGAGTAAGAGGCTGCGGTAATAGAAGCACCGCTCTGACTCCCAGGTCCTGAGCTGTCAAATTTGAAAATACTAGCCTCAGAAAGGGGACAGTAGACTATCTACAGAAGCATTATAAAATTACGAACGTTTGAGGTTATCAGATTGAATGTAAAAGAACGTTATTATAAAAATGACAATGTTAAAGAAAGTATATTTAGTAAGACATAGGGAAATGTAAGGATAAATAAGACAATAACATTAATCTGAACCAAAGATACGCCAGAGGGAAAGAGTTTACTACCAGAATATAAGACCTAGAATACAGAGTGGGAAGGCATGGGGAAGTCGCAGACTTAAGTTAATGCTGAAGAATATAATGACACAATATTTGTTTTTAATTCTTTTATTCTTATCTTTTTCATTTTTCTTTTTGTCTTTGTACAATGTATGTATTGTTTTTCTTTTGCTATTTTCTTTTTGATGTGTTTGTTGATTTGTTTTTTGTTTGTTTATTGAATGTGGAAAATAAAATATTATTTTTTTAAAAAACAACAACAAAGCCCATCAGTCTCAACCAGCACAACTGTATGGTGCGAGGAACAGTAGTCCTGCCCTATTCCATGACAGGGACTCAGAGAAATAAGAGGGGCTGAAGACCTATAGGGAGTGGGGAATGGGGCAATCCGTCGTCCAGGAATGGCCCTACTGCAGCTAGCGAACCAGACAAAGCTGGTAAAAGGCACTGCTAGCTCCTTTCCATTATGGACACTTTCCATTAGCTCTTGCTAACATTGGATGAATTTGCAAGTCACAAGAAATAGTTGATGCAAATGAGCCACAGTTTCTCTCTGGCGCGCATTCTTCCCCCACCTCCTTTCCTCCCCCGATTTTTCCTTCTGGTTTTCCCTTGGCAACCCTTTCCTGTTTTGTGGGGCCAGTGGGGCCTCTTGCAGTAGGACCCCCTCCTAAAGTGGCTCTCTGCTATCAGCCTAGCTTCCTTCCGGGCTTGGGACTCTCCACAGCCAGTTATTTCCTCCCAGCCTAACCTGCCTGCAGGGTCGTTGTGATGACAAAATGTGGGAGAAGTTAATGACGTGCCCCATCTTGGGCTCCTCAGAGCAAAGGTGGGATATCAATGTAATGAACAAAAATGCTCCAGGGCTACTTTTTTATTGCATTTTTATCCCACCTTTTCCTCCAAGGAGCCCAAGGTGGTTCTCTCCCTCCTCATTCAATCCCAACCACAGCCCTGTGAGATAGACCAGGCTGACAGGCACTGACTGACCCCCCACCCCATGGCCGTGGGGATTCAAACTCTGGTCTCCCAAGGGGCAAATTGTACAGGGAATGCGTACAATGGAATTTTATGAAAGCAAAACAGTACAGTTTAATAATTTTAAAAGGTGATCAAAATCCATATAAGAGACTGTCTGTCCTCAAAGAGTACTATTTACATGGACACCCTAAAAGCTGAGTAGAGAGTCTCTCTGAACAGAAGTCTGTTGTGTACCCCAATATTATCTATAAATATAGAAAAGTCTTGGAAAACTGCTTATAATGAGTACTATTTTAGGAAGACTAAGGACAGATCGTGAAGTTGAGGCTCCAAGACTATGGCCACCTCCTGAGAAGAGAAGACTCCCTGGAAAAGACCCTGATGTTGGGGAAGATGGAGGGCACAAGGAGAAGGGGACGACAGAGGACGAGATGGTGGGACAGTGTTCTTGAAGCTGCCAGCATGAGTTTGACCAAACTGCGGGATGCAGTGGAAGGCAGGAGTGCCTGGCGTGCTCTGGTCCAGGGGGTCACAAAGAGGCGGACACCAGTAAACAACAACAACAGCAGCAAACTAGCAGCTGGAACCTTGTCAGGAGATAGGAGGCAGATATTACCTTGGAAGGCAAGAGCTTGCTAATGAAGGGGAGTTAAAATAGCTCAAGGAAGACACAGAGCAACAAGAGAATAAATGCCTTAAAAAGAAGCTTGTAAGATTTAAGATTGCTCGGAAGAGACCAAAAGGACAGAATGTACCCCCAAAGCTAATAGGGAGACGCCAACACTGAAAGAAGAGAAGAGTAAGTGACTGCTCTTTAGGAAATCCTTGCGACCTAGGCAACATTCACCCAGGAAGCAAGAAAACTGGCCAACTCCGGAGAATGGAAGACCCTTTGAAGATAAGAAATTGGCGCTGTAGAATTCCATCCTGCATCATAAATGATGTCAGAGCAGCAGTTTTCATTGCTCCTACGTCATGAGGGGCTTGCCTTTCGAAATGGGTCCAAGGTCTGGCCTGAAGTGCATACATCGCTTTAGTCTCTCGAGATTGGAGACTAGTTGCAACTAATCAAGGGCGACTTTCCCTCAAATCCTTGGTCATTTTGATTGGCTAAGAAACTCTTGCTTCAATTCCATCTTCCCCCAGACCTCTGGGAGATTGGCAGCCGATGGAAGCTGTCGCGCAGTGGTTGTCGTGCAGCGGTGAATTAATCAAGGCAGAGTCTTCTTTAGAAACAGAATGAGACTTGACTTGAGAAAATAAACTTGCTCCTAAACAGCACAGCCAAAGAGCATACACAGAGTGCTCAGAGCGGCTCCTTACAGATTAACTGCGGTCCTGGAGCCACTCTGCCTTAGTTTACACAGCAGCAGCAGCACAATTCCACAGACTCCTCCTGGCTGAGACACCCTCAGGCCCACAGAGCACCTGGCGACTATTTCGAGGGATGTTTAAAACAGAAATTTGAATGTTGTTTTTCTCCTGTCCTTGTTTATCTCCTGTCTGGCAGGTTACTTGATTGGATTGCCTGAGGAGCCTGGCCAGTCTTTCGTAATGATAAATACTTAGTTCTCTATTCAAACGCAGACATACCCTTACAGACAGGATTTGTGAAGGAAAAGACAATGGGGAGGCTTTTCCATTTTCCTTTGACCTTGCAGAGAAAACATTTGGTCAGTTTGGGACAGTTTGGGAATCAAAATGGTTCCAGGTCAGTCTTCCTGTGCTGATCTATGTACGTGCTTGGTTGGTACACTTATGAACATTTAACATATATCTAATACCTCAAAATTCCTATCACAGGGAGGAGTCCCAGCATTTGACTGCTAACAGTTAGGCTGGAAAGATTTGTGCAGGCCTTGCCAGGCCTTCTAGGCCTTCCTGCTTCTACTGAGCAGAAGCTTGGTCTCAGGACAGGGGTGTCATGGACTGTCTGGATGCAGAGAATTGGGGGGAGGCCCAAGCTGAGGAACCCCCAGGGGAAGAAGGCTCTTTGAAACAAAGAAAAGCCCTCAACGACTAGGACCCAAGTGATTCCACCTCCCTCACGGAGAATCTCTGGTGGTTCCCAGCACCCCTGAGTTTCATCTAGTCTTCACTAGGGATGTACCCTTTAGTGTGACAAGCCAAGCCCTGTGGAACTCCCTGCTACTAGACGTTTGCGGGCACACGCGCTAAACCCTGTCTGTGGTGCCTACTCCTTTTCCCAAATGATAAGACAAGAGACCAGAGTATGGGTTCAAATTGGCCACAACTTGATTGAGCTTCAGAAGTGGGGAACTTGGCACAGGCCTTGGCAGGCAACCCTCTCAGCCCACCTGGCTGAGGATATGCAGGCAGTTGAGACCGAGTGAGAGGGGACTGCAAAACGCAAACTTACACAGCATGCTGTGATAGGAATTTTATGATATTAGATATATGGTAATGTTCATAACTGCACATACATAGATTAACACAGGAAGACCAACCTGGAACCATTTTGATTCCTAAACTGACCAAATCCTTTCTCTGCAAGGTTAAACTGGAAAAGCCTCCCCATTGTCTCTTTCCTCACAAATCTTGTCTCAAGGATATGTCTGTTTGAATAAGGTGTGAGCCTGTGACCTGGCCCAGGAAATAAGTATTTTACCACTACAAAAGAATGGCCAGGCACCCCAGGCAATCCAATCAAGTAACTTGCCAGACAGGAGATAAACTGTGAGAGGAGAAAAACAACATTTAAATTTCTGTGATGTAGGTGGGATGTATCTGAGGGGTGGTCTTAGGTTACACCCCTTCTGTGATGTATGCATAATGTTTCTGGGGGTGGTCTTGATCTAGAGAATGGGAATTTCAAAAGTCTTTATAAGCCGTTGCACAGCAATTTTGGGGGTCCTCTTCCTCTCCTGCGTGTGAGGGGAGCACCCTGTTGCAACAGATCAATAAAAATCAAGCTTACTAGCTGCTTTGCTTCTCAATATTCTCTGGTTGGCCTCTGTTATTTTCTCCTACCAATAGGGAACCTATGTAAGGACTCTATATGGGCTCTTGGATACCCCATAAGGGAAAAGGGCATATGTCAGGGGTTCAGGAGCAGAGGCACAGGAGAGGGAGGAAATGGAGAGCGAAGGGGAGGAGTCCGAAGGAAATGTCAGCGATGACAGCGATCCGAGGTCTCTGAGTCTGTCCAGTGAATCAGAGGATTCACAAAAAGGGGCTCCCATGGTCAGGGCAAGGGGAGTACCCAGGGGGGCACTTCAGGGAGAAGGGGCCAGAGGGGACTCAGAGAGCAGCAGCTGGAAATCTGGACCAGCGTCCACACCAGAGGGAAGTAGGGGGGAGGAGTCCCAGGCATCGGGATCAGGCGGCGCGCTACCAGCGGGAGAACATGAGGCAGGATTGACCACGCCTCCGTCAGGGAGCGAGGAAACGGTTAAGAGGAAGGTTAAACGCGCGCGCGCGCCAAGTTCAAATGTACAGGAAGGCGGCACAGTTGGCAGCCCGGGTAGGGAGCCAAGTCCTAAAGCCCGCCGAAGAGAGCGGGAGGAGTCAGGAGGGTCAACGTCTGCGTCAGAGGAGTCCAGGAGGGAGGAGACCCCGGGGGGCAGCAGGACCCAGAGGAGAAAGGAGAGAAGGGAGAGGTGGAGTAAGATTAGAGTCTTAAACTGGTGTACAGGGGGCGGAGATTCAGACGGAGCTTCGCCGGTCTAGACTCTAGACGTAGAGCTGGGGCGCTGAGGCTTGGAAATGGAAACTATTCTTCAATAAAGACTTTGATACTTTACTACCGGCTAGCGTTGGTCCTTTGTGAGCTGGGACCAGGAGCCAGCTCTGACAGCATATTTTTATTTACAACAGATTACAACAATGCCCTTCCACTGACCTCGCCTGGGGAGTTTGACCTACATGCCGCCGCTCTAGGGCCAGGGACTCCCGATTTTGCCCTTCAATGGGCCCTGCAAGCATGACTGCATCCCCCCCAACTTGATGTTAGACTAAAGGCTACCTTGCCAAGGCCTAGAACTGCCACTCAAGGCCCTAAGGGGCCTCACCGCCAAGTCCCACAACCGAGGACCAATCAAACCCCGCAATCTATCCAGTCCCCGAGGGCTCGTCACAAGTCGTGGAGCCAGAAGTCATTGCCCAGTGGGGTCAGGTGCACCCCGTCCCCCCGGAATAGGTCAACTCTATCTGCTGTGATGGTGGGATGTGGGATAGAGAACCCACCAATTTGGCGCATGGTGTTGGGCATGGCCCTGCTAATTTTACTCACCGCGTAATTGAGGCGAGAGGGATTGGAAGCCCCCCTCCAATGAAGACGGGGTAGGAGATTGGACCAGCCAATGGTCATTGATGGGTACAAGGCATGCAGGCTTTTTAAATCTGCCCTTGCAGCAAGGCAAGGGCAAGGGCAATGCCTTTTTGCTCCACTAGATCATTCTCCCTCGCATGTATAATCAAGACCCTTGGAGGGCCATGGGTCACTGCGGCACTACGCAGCATGGGCATCAAGCTCCGCCAACGCATGCCCCGCTGGGCCATCCAACAAAAGCGTACCTTGGGGTGGATGTTAAGGTTATGGCCACGATTTTGAGACTGTGCATAATCCGCTGCCCAATGGACAATGCTGTGGCCTATAACCCAGATCTTCATGGTGGGCAAACCTGTAAGACAATTAAATTGCAAGTGATAAGGAGGAGGAGCCGGGACGAATGTGACTTTTGTAGGCTGTTGAGCGCCAGCGCCCCAGTGTCTTGATGTGTGTGGGGTCCCAACCCTGTATCGCCGCTGAAGTGTCAGCCCCGATATGGAACGAGTGCCCGGAATATTCCTGGGGACTAACACCGCAAGCAGATAAGGCTTTGCGTAAGAACAGCAAAAGAGGCTTGAGCCCAGAAGTCAGCCTCTTTTGGCCTTAGGCCTGCCGTCCATTGTCCTCCCTGGCCGAGGGCGGGTCAAAGGCCATCTCAAGCAGGTGGGTGGCACCCACCCAGGTGAGCCTTGCTCGGTGCCGCAAACCCTGCCCACCTGTGGGGAAGGGAGGGCGGATATTGTCAAGGAGCAGCCCTCCCTTCCTTCAGAGATCTTTGGAAAGCTTTGTTGGTTTGCTTAAACAGGCATCATGATTTTAACCAATGAGTATTGCTTGATAGGGGACGCGGGTGGCGCTGTGGGTAAAAGCCTCAGCGCCTAGGGCTTGCTGATCGAAAGGTCGGCGGTTTGAATCCCCGCGGCGGGGCGCGCTCCCGTTGTTCGGTCCCAGCGCTTGCCAACCTAGCAGTTCGAAAGCACTCCCGGGTGCAAGTAGATAAATAGGGACCGCTTACTAGCGGGAAGGTAAATGGCGTTTCCGTGTGCGGCTCTGGCTCACCAGAGCAGCGATGTCACGCTGGCCACGTGACCCAGAAGTGTCTCTGGACAGCGCTGGCCCTTGGCCTCTTGAGTGAGATGGGTGCACAACCCTAGAGTCTGTCAAGACTGGCCCGTACGGGCAGGGGTACCTTTACCTTTTATTGCTTGATATTCATTGACATTTTCATGGATCTTCTGTTGATTCTCCCTTCTTCATTTTCCCACTTGCTATATTGCTACAAAGGGACGCGGGTGGCGCTGTGGGTTAAACCACAGAGCCTAGGACTTGCCGATCAGAAGTTCAGCTTCACCTGGATACCCTGATTCCCCTCCTCTGCTACCATTCTACATTAAGAACACAAGAAGAGGCTGCTGGATCAGGCCCATGGAAGATGCCCTCAGAATACTGCTGCCCTTCGATAGAGGGGATCTGGATTTCCAGGTGAAGCTTGGCAGAACTGAATGGAGCATTTCCTAAAACCTTGCCCCAGCCTTTTGCCTCGCAGCCATGCTCAGCTCCATGCCCCTCTGTCTATGGAGCGCAACCTTCTTCCACTTCAAGCAGGCCTTATGGTTGCTTAAGAACAGAAGAAAAGGCTGTGCTGGGTCAGGCCAATGGCCCATCTAGTCCAGCCTCCTGTTCTCACAGCGACCAACTGGATGGCTGTGGAAAACCAGCAAGCAGCACCCGAGCGCATGAGCCCTCTCCGCTCCTGAGGTTTCCAGCAACTGGGATTCAGAAGCATGGAGGCAGAGCAAAGCATTTCGCATGCGCAGAGGTATTTCTCTGCTTGCGCATGTGAGGAAACGCTTGTTTAGGGTGGTCCGCCAGAAACAAAAGGATCTCCTTGTGCTCAGGTCAGGAGCAAATGCAAGGAGCAGGTGTGGCAACAAGAAAGCACTCAACAAAATGTTGTTGTTGTTGTTGTTTAGTCGTGTCCGACTCTTCGTGACCCCATGGACCAGAGCACGCCAGGCACTCCTGTCTTCCACTGTCTCCCGCAGTTTGGTCAGACTCATGTTTGTAGCTTCGAGAACACTATCCAACCATCTCGTCCTCTGTCGTCCCCTTCTCCTTGTGCCCTTCATCTTTCCCAACATCAGGGTCTTTTCCAGGGAGTCTTCTCTTCTCATGAGGTGGCCAAAGTCTTGGAGCCTCAGCTTCAGGATCTGTCCTTCCAGTGAGCACTCAGGGCTGATTTCCTTCAGAATGGAGAGGTTTGATCTTCTTGCAGTCCATGGGACTCTCAAGAGTCTCCTCCAGCACCATAATTCAAAAGCATCAATTCTTTGGCAATCCGCCTTCTTTATGGTCCAGCTCTCACTTCCATACATCACTACAGGGAAAACCATGGCTTTAACGATTCGGACCTTTGTTGGCAAGGTGATGTCTCTGCTTTTTACGATGCTGTCTAGGTTTGCCATCGCCTTTCTCCCAAGGAGCAGGCGTCTTTTAATTTCGTGACTACTGTCACCATCTGCAGTGATCATGGAGCCCAAGAAAGTAAAATCTCTCACTGCCTCCATTTCTTTCCCTTCTATTTGCCAGGAGGTGATGGGCCCAGTGGCCATGATCTTTGTTTTTTTGATGCTGAGCTTCAGACCATATTTTGCACTCTCCTCTTTCACCCTCATTAAAAGGTTAATTCCGGCTTGGAATTCATCCAGCCCAGCCTTTCGCATGATGAATTCTGCATATAAGTTGAATAAGCAAGGAGACAATATACAGCCTTGCCGTACTCCTTTCCCAATTTTGAACCAATCAGTTGTTCCATATCCAGTTCTAACTGTAGCTTCTTGTCCCACATAGAGATTTCTCAGGAGACAGATGAGGTGATCAGGCACTCACATTTCTTTAAGAACTTGCCATAGTTTGCTGTGGTCGACACAGTCAAAGGCTTTTGCATAGTCAATGAAGCAAAAGTAGATGCCTTTCTGGAACTCTCTAGCTTTCTCCATAATCCAGCGCATGTTTGCAATTTGGTCTCTGGTTCCTCTGCCTCTTCTAAATCCAGCTTGCACTTCTGGGAGTTCTCAGTCCATATACTGCTTGAGCCTTCCTTGTAGAATTTTAAGCATAACCTTGCTAGCGTGTGAAATGAGTGCAATTGTGCGGTAGTTAGAGCATTCTTTGGCACTGCCCTTCTTTGGGATTGGGATGTAGACTGATCTTCTCCAATCCTCTGGCCACTGCTGAGTTTTCCAAACTTGCTGGCATATTGAGTGTAGCACCTTAGCAGCAGCATCTTTTAAAATTTTAAGTAGTTCAGCTGGAATACCATCACTTCCACTGGCTTTGTTATTTGCAGTGCTTTCTAAGGCCCATTTGACTTCACTCTCCAGGATGTCTGGCTCAAGGTCAGCAACCACACTACCTGGGGTGTACGAGCCATCCATATCTTTCTGGTATAATTCCTCTGTGTATTCTTGCCACCTCTTCTTGATGTCTTCTGCTTCTGTTAGGTCCTTACCCCTTTTGTCCTTTATTATGGTAATCTTTGTATGAAATGTCCCTTTCATATCTCCAATTTTCTTGAACAGATCTCTGGTTCTTCCTATTCTGTTGTTTTCCTCTATTTCTTTGCACTACTTGTTTAAGAAGGCCTTCTTGTCTCTCCTTGCTATTTTTTGGAAATCTGCATTCAATTTCCTGTATCTTTCACTATCTCCCTTGCATTTTGCTTGCCTTCTCTCCTCCGCTATTTGTAAGGCCTCGTTGGACAGCCACTTTGCTTTCTTGCATTTCCTTTTCATTGGGATGGTTTTCGTTGCTGCCTCCTGTATAATGTTGCGAGCCTCCACCCATAACTCTTCAGGCACTCTGTCCACCAAATCTAAATCCTTAAACCTGTTCCTCACTTCCACTGTGTATTCATAAGGGATTTGACTTAGATTGTATCTTACTGGCCCAGTGGTTTTTCCTACTTTCTTCAGTTTAAGCTTGAATTTTGCTATAAGAAGCTGATGATCTGAGCCACAGTCCGCTCCAGGTCTTGTTTTTGCTGACTGTATAGAGCTTCTCCATCTTTGGCTGCAGAGAATATAATCAATCTGATTTCGATGCTGCCCATCTGGTGATGTCCATGTGTAGAGTCGTCTCTTGTGTTGTTGGAAAAGAGTGTTTGTGATGACCAGCTTGTTCTCTTGGCAGAACTCTATTAGCCTTTGCCCTGCTTCATTTTGAACTCCAAGGCCAAACTTGCCAGTTGTTCCTTTTATCTCTTGACTCCCTACTTTAGCATTCCAATCCCCTATAATGAGAAGAACATCCTTCTTTGGTGTCAATTCTATAAGGTGTTGTAAGTCTTCATAGAATTGGTCAATTTCAGTTTCTTCAGCACCAGTGGTTGGTGCATAAACTTGGATTACTGTGATGTTAAAAGGTCTGCCTTGGATTCGTATCGAGATCATTCTATCATTTTTGAGATTGCACCCCAATACAGCTTTTGCCACTCTTTTGTTGACTATGAGGGCCACTCCATTTCTTTTATGGGATTCTTGCCCACAGTAGTAGATAAGATGGTCATATGAACTGAATTCGCCCATTCCCGTCCATTTTAGTTCACTGATGCCCAGGATGTCAATATTTATTCTTGCCATCTCATTTTTGGCCACATCCAACTTACCCAGGTTCATGGTTCTTACATTCCAGGTTCCTATGCAATATTTTTCTTTACAGCATTGGACTTTCCTTTCACTTCCAGGCATATCCGCAACTGAGCGTCCTTTCGGCTATGGCCCAGCCGCTTCATCAGCTCTGGATCTACTTGTACTTGTCCTCCGCTCTTCCCCAGTAGCATGTTAGATGCCTTCCTACCTGAGGGGCTCATCTTCCAGCGTCATAACTTTTATATGCCTGTTGTCTTTGTCCATGGAGTGGCTTGCCGATTCCTCCTCCAGGTGGATCACGTTTGGTCAAAACTCTCCACTATGACCTGTCCATCTTGGGTGGCCCTGCACGGCATAGCTCATAGCTTCTCTGAGTTATTCAAGCCCCTTCGCCACGGCAAGGCAGTGATCCATGAAGGGGACTCAAAAAATACCCCCCCCCAGGGTAGACTTTGGTGATATGGCACCCTGAGCTAGGAAACAGCAGGGCTTGAGCTGACCTCTTTGAATTCTGAGGTGCCGGAAGAGAGCCCAGCTTCCATCTGCCGTAAGGCCTATTATGGGCTGGCATTGAAGTCACAGTGGCCTCTGCCAAAGCTGGCTTCTTCAAAGTACATTTACAAGCCATTCTGAGGCTACCTACCCAGAAGCTCAAAAGTGGTTACAACTTCTTTTTTTTTTACAGTTATATTTTATTGTTTCAAGATTTTAAAAATCATATACAGTCAAAACACAATTTTGACTTTTCTCTTAATTTTTGCCGACTTCCCACCCTGTTTTCCATGGAGTTGTTGTTTCTCTCCTGCTGCACCCCGTCTTCTGTTTGTCAAATCATAACCCCAGTATTATAATCCAATTACTTACGTTGCTCATAGCTCAAATCCTGCTTACGAGTTCAGCGTACAATAATCCGAAAAAGGCCTATTTGTCCACAAAACTGCTAATTTTGCTAGTTCTGCATAGTCCATTATCTTACTTATCCCTTCTTTAGAGCTTCTTTTTCCTTCCATTTCTGCATATATAGAATCCTAGCTGCTGTTGTTACATATAGAAACAACTTTAACTAATTATATCTGTCAGAGCTGGCTCCAGGTCCCAGCTCACAGAGGACCAACGCTAGCCGGTAGTAATGTACAAAAGTCTTTATTGAAGTACTGTTTCCATTTTCAAGCCGGAGCGCCCCAGCTCTACGTCTAGGGTTTAGACCGGCGAAGCTCCATCTGAATCTCCGCCCCCTGTACACCAGTTTAAGATTCTAGCCTTACTCCACCTCTTCCGTCTCTCCTTTCTCCTCTGGGTCCTGCTACCCCCTGGGGTCCCTTCCTTCCTGGATTCTTCCGATGCAGACGTTGACCCCCCTGACTCCTCCCGCTCTCTTCGGCGGGCTTTGGGACCTGGCTCCCTATCCGGGCTGCCAACTGCGCCGCTCTCCCGTACATTTGAACTTGGCGCGCGCGCCCAGCCTTCAACCTTCCTCTCGACCGTTTCCTCGCTCCCCGATGGAGGCGTGGCCAGTCCTGCCTCATGTCCTCCCGCTGGCAGCGCGCCGCCTGATCCCGATGCCTGGGACTCCTCCCCCCTACTGCACTCTGGTGTGGACGCTGGTCCTGATTTCCAACTGCTGCTCTCTGAGTCCCCTCTGGCCCCTTCTTCCTGGGGTGTCCCCCTAGGCACCCCCCTTGTCCTGACCATGGGAGCCCCTTTCTGTGAATCTTCCGATTCGCTGGAAAGACTCAGAGACCTCGGACCGCTGTCATCGCTGACATTTCCTTCGGACTCCTCCCCCTCGCTCTCCCTTTCCTCCCTTTCCTGTGCCTCTGCTCCTGAACCCCTGACAATATCGAATAGCAGGTCACCACAACCAAAAACTGCAGTATCTAGCTCACCATTGCAATGATTCAAATCAAATCAAATCAAATTTTATTAAATGGTCACAGACCAGATTAACTCGTACAGCTAGTCAGCGAAACATAACACCAGAGAAAAGAAAGAACAGTTTCAATACAGATTAGGCCATAACAGCAATTTAAAATTAGGCAGCATGAGTAGAATTAAGTATTTGCCTGCATATTGACTTTGGAAAGCTTTTTGTTTCCTGCGCCTAATAGCGGCTACGCAAAATTTGGCAACATTGATCGTAATTTCAGGAACCTTATCTTCTACCAAGGCTCTCATACGTTGGAGTTCTGATTCATTTTTAAGCTTTTGTAGAACTGGGGCAATAAAGGTCAGGCGTAGATCCTCGTAGTAACTACAGTGCAGCAATACATGCAGACTTGTTTCCACTTCCGATGAGCCACATGGGCAAACACATGACTCATATGGTTTGCCCTCGTATCTGCCTAGCAGCAGGGCAGAGGGCAGAACGTTAAATCTGGCCAGGGTAAAGGAGTGTCTGTACTTAGGTATTTGTAAATCAGCCAAATACTTTGCGGGTGAGAACCCTCTCCCAAAGTCTCTAATTGTGGCATGTTTATCCATTCTGCCATATGACATTGCAGCTCTATGTCCCTAATGCGTTGGAGCACTTGACTTCTGTCTCTCTCATATCCTGCCGCTATCAAGATCTGCCGGGAGAATCCCAAGCTTCTTATCTTTTTGAACAGGGAAGCTTTCCAGGTAGAATGAAAGGTGTCTAAGAGTGTTAAGGGAGCCAAACCAGCCGGGAAAAAGATAAGTTTTAACCAGTAGTGTATCTTTAGAATCCACAACCGCGCGTTAACGGGTGGTTGTCCAACTTCTAAGCGGACAGCTATATTAGATACACGGGGGGGATCCCCAATAAACACCAATAGAATTTTGTTTGGAATGTCTCCATAGGCGCGAAATTTTTAAAACTGCAAACCTGGGATCCATAAGTGAGTTGTGGGAGTATTTTTGCAGCAAAAACCTGGGAGGCCGCCGGAACGTATTTACCCCCCTTTCCCGTGAAAAAATCTTGTGAGGGCTTTATTGGCCATTCCTGCGTTGGCAATGGCATTTTTCATCTGTTGGTGCCACGATTCACTTTCCTGAAAAGTTATTCCCAGGTATTTGAAAGTTGCTA
Organism: Podarcis tiliguerta; assembly: GCF_965153285.1. NCBI lineage: Eukaryota > Metazoa > Chordata > Lepidosauria > Squamata > Lacertidae > Podarcis > Podarcis tiliguerta. The sequence continues at coordinate 41,082,892 of NC_139550.1, forward strand.
CCTGGTCAATAGGTTGTCCATTAATTCTCCATTTGTGTTTCCTTCTTTTTTTTGAAAACACCATAATTTTAGATTTGCTGTAATTTATTAATAGTTGTTCCGCTTGACAATAGTCAGCGAGTGATCTCAAAAGCTTCCTCAAGACAACGCAGGAAAAGGAGAGTAGAACTGCATCGTCCGCGTACAGAAGCACCGGAAGGGGCATACCTGCCAGTTTGGGAGGGTGGGCATTTTCTTTCACCATATTTACTGCTAGAGAGTTGATATAGAAATTAAATAGCGTTGGCGCGAGGACACATCCTTGTTTAACCCCGTAGTGCATTTGAATTTCTTTAGTTAAATGGCCTGATCGATCGCATCTTACCCTCACCCTGGTGTTTTCGTATAGACCACGGATAAGGCGTAGTAAGCGTTTATCTATGTTTGTGGCGCCAAGCTTTTCCCAGAGTCTGTCCCTTGGTATTAGATCAAAAGCCGATGTAAAATCCACAAAAGCTGCATATAAAGACCCCCCTTTTCTAGAGTATTTATCTGCCAGATTTTGAAGAATAAGGGCCTGGTCTATAGTTGAACGCTTTGCTCTAAAACCAGCTTGAGCTTCTGATAGGATATGCTCTCTTTCCATCCACTCCACTAATTTATTACATAAATGAGCAGCGTACAGTTTGCTAATAATACTTAATAGACTGATTGGTCTGTAGTTAGCTGGCTCAGTTCTGTTTCCTTTCTTGTATACTGGAATGATGATGGCTAAACCCCAGTCCTCGGGGATAATAGCCGCTTGATTTATACTAGTTGTCAGAGCTGGCTCCAGGTCCCAGCTCACAGAGGACCAACGCTAGCCAGTAGTAATGTACAAAAGTCTTTATTGAAGTACAGTTTCCATTTTCAAGCCGCAGCGCCCCAGCTCTACGTCTAGGGTTAGACCGGCGAAGGTCCATCTGAATCTCCGCCCCCTGTACACCAGTTTAAGACTCTAGCCTTACTCCACCTCTTCCGTCTCTCCTTTCTCCTCTGGGTCCTGCTACCCCCCGGGGTCCCTTCCTTCCTGGATTCTTCTGATGCTGACGTTGACCCCCCTGACTCCTCCCGCTCTTTTCGTCGGGCTTTGGGACCTGGCTCCCTATCCGGGCTGCCAACTGCGCCGCCCTCCTGTACATTTGAACTTGGCGCGCGCGCCCAGCCTTCAACCTTCCTCTCGACCGTTTCCTCGCTCCCCGATGGAGGCGTGGCCAATCCTGCCTCATGTCCTCCCGCTGTCAGTGCGCCGCCTGATCCCGATGCCTGGGACTCCTCCCCCCTACTGCACTCTGGTGTGGACGCTGGTCCTGATTTCCAACTGCTGCTCTCTGAGTCCCCTCTGGCCCCTTCTTCCTGGGGTGTCCCCCTAGGCACCCCCCTTGCCCTGACCATGGGAGCCCCTTTCTGTGAATCTTCCGATTCGCTGGAAAGACTCAGAGACCTCGGACCGCTGTCATCGCTAACATTTCCTTCGGACTCCTCCCCCTCGCTCTCCATTTCCTCCCTTTCCTGTGCCTCTGCTCCTGAACCCCTGACATCCATCCCCCCCTCGAAGCCCCCCCTTCCCCCCTCCCCTCCTTCAGGTGTGGGTGCTGGGTGCTCCGTCGTTGTGGGGGTGAATGCCGGATACAGTTCGTCCCCCGTGGCGTGCATCCAGCCGGATACGTCCGGCTCGTCCTCCGTGCTTTCGCCGACCTCGATTTCCTCTGCTTCCATCTCTTTGCCGCCGTGCTCGAACCCAAGGTCCTCCCCCAACACGTCCATGTCCGTCTCTCCCCCGGTCTCCTCTGGGGACGTTGCCTGCCAAGGACCCCCCAGCCACTTCCTGCGCCACTGCTCCTCTGGTCGATCGTCCCACCAATAAGAACGGTCTGAGGCAGACCCCGAGGGCGATCCCTCCGGGGAACGTGTTTCTAGTGCTGGTTCTTCGTCCGAGGTGAACCCCTGGAACGTGCTGGCTGACAATGTGGGTGTGAAAAGCCAGTCGTCGAAATACGCGGCTGGCATGGGCCTGTGTGGGAAAATGGCATGAAACTCTTCCTTGAGAAGAGGCTCGTCCAAGGCATAGTCCGGCACCCAACGGTTGGCGCTGGCCGGGGTACCTTCTCTGGCGAGAAAATATTCTACTCCCTCTTCCCCCCATCTCGAGTCTAAAATCTCTGTGACCTGGTTGATGGGTTCCCCTCTTGGCGACCCCCTCCTTGTGGGCGTCTCCCTGAGCGGGTCTGGTGCCGTACCCGGCTCCTGAAATCTGTGAGGTGCTTTGTAGGGCGTGAGCACTGATCTATGGAACACTGGGTGCATTCTGGATCCCTCCGGAAGTGTCAACCGAAAGGCCACTGGATTGATCTGTGCCTCGACTTGGTAAGGTCCTAGCTGCTTATGTCCGAGCTTCTTCTTCGCTAACGATCTGGTCGGCACTGCCTGGGCTGCTAACCAAACCCAGTCTCCCACCTGTATGTCTTCCCCAACCCTTCTGTGCTTGTCAGCCTGCAGTTTGTATGCGTGCTTTGCTAGTTCTAACTGCCTCCGAAGCTGTTCGTGAACCTCCTGCAACTCTGACGCTAAGGCTTCCGCTGCCTGTGGCTCCCCCTCCCCCAGTCTCTCTAATCCCGGGAAGGTTCTGGGATGCCTCCCGTTGTTGGCGAAGAACGGTGTCACCCCCGTGGACACGTGCTTCGTGTTGTTGTAGGCGAACTCAGCGAGCGGCAGGTAGTCCACCCATGTTGCCGGCTGCTGATTTGCGTAGCATCTCAGGTACTGCTGCATGATGGCGTTGACTCGCTCCGCTTGTCCGTTGGTCTGCGGGTGTCTTGCCGACGCTAGGTTGATCTCGACGTTCAGGAAACCCATCAGCTTCTGCCAGAAGTTCGAGATGAACTGTTGCCCCCGGTCGGACAGGATCGACCGTGGCAGACCGTGAACCCTGAACACGTGGTCTATGAACAGTTTGGCGGTCTGTTCCGCCATGGCCACCTTCGCGCACGGAATGAAGTGGGCCATTTTGGTGAACATGTCCACCACCACTAGCACTGCCGTCTTACCCCTCGAGCTGGGTAAATCCGTGACAAAGTCCAGGGCCACCCTCTCCCACGGTTCGCTCGGTGTCTGCAGCGGTTCGAGCAGTCCCGCCGGCGGTTTGTGCACTGACTTGGCCCTTTGGCAGGTGTCGCACCTCGAGACGTAATCCGCGACTTCCCCCCGCATCTTGGGCCACCAAAAATCTCTGGCTACTAATTCTACCGTCTTCTCTTTGCCAAAGTGCCCAGCGGTGGGTGCGTCGTGCAACTGCTGCAGTACTTTCGCGCGGAGGTCGTCTCCCGGTACGTAGAGGGCCCCTCTGCGGATGAGCAATCCGTCGCGTATCTGGAACTCGTCGTCCTTTGCCGTGCCCCTGTGCACCTCCTCCATCTTGGCTTGTGCGAAGGGGTCCTCCTGCAGCGCTCGACGGACAGCATCCAGATCCACGGTTGCTGAAGCGCACGCCCACGCTTTCGGTGCGAAAATGTGCTTGGCCGCTGCTGGTGCCGCCTCTTCGAGGTATTGCGGCTTTCTGGACAGTGCATCCGCCATGATGTTGTTGTCGCCTGGGATGTACTCTATCCTGAAGTCGAAATCCGCAAAGAACTCCGCCCATCGTATGTGCCTCTGGTTCAGGAACCTTGCCGTGCGCCAGTACTCCAGGTTCTTATGGTCCGTGCGGACCTGCACTGTGTGTTTGGCTCCGATGAGGAAGTGCCGCCACACCTTGAAGGCTGCATGAATGGCCAGCAACTCCCTGTCCCAGATGGTGTAGTTCTGCTCTGACTTGCTGAGCTTCCTGGAGTAGAAGGCACACGGTCTCCAGTCCCCATGGGGGTCTTGCTGCAACAGTACTGCTCCCACGGCTCTGTCTGAGGCGTCCGTTTCAACCCTCATCGGTCTGCTGGGATTCACATGCAGTAGCTGCTCTTCGGACGAGAAGAGACGCTTGAGTGTCTGAAAGGACTGCTCCGCTTGCTCCGTCCAGATGAATTTCTTCTTCTTGGAGCTGAGCGTGTCGGTAATGGCCGCCGTCTGCATCGCGAACCCCTTGATGAACTTGCGGTAAAAGTTGGCGAAACCGACAAACCGCTGGACCTCCTTCCGATTGCGCGGGCTCTTCCAGTCCAACACTGCGCGAACCTTGGCGCTGTCCATGGCGAGCCCCGCGTCCGACAACTTGTAGCCCAGGAAATCCACCTCCTTCATGTCGAACTGGCACTTCTCCAGCTTGGCGTACAGCCTATGCTCCTGCAGTCTCTGCAGAACTTCCTTGACGTCTCCCTCGTGGGTCTCCTCTGATTCTGAAAATATCAGGATGTCGTCCAGGAAGCAGACGCATGTCTTGTAGAGGAGACCCGCCAATACGTGATGCATGAAGGCTTGAAAACAGTGGGAGCCATTTTGTAATCCAAAGGGCATAACTCTGTATTCATAGGTGCCCAGGGGCGTGAACATGGCCGTCTTCCACTCGTCGCCCTCCCGTATGCGAATCAGGTTGTACGCCCCTCGCAGATCCAACTTTGTGAAAACGCGTCCTTTCCTCACCGTTGCGAGCAGGTCGTCTATTTTGGGCATGGGAAAGGCTGTGGGCTTGGTTTTCCAGTTTAAAATTCTATAGTCTACCACAAGCCTTTTTGGGGGCGTGTCCTTCTTCTTCACAAATAATACAGGACTGCCCCCTACTGCCTTTGACTCCTGGATGAAACCGCGCTTCAAGTTGAGGTCTATGAACTCCCTGAGTTCCTGCAGCTCGTCTTCAGACATGGAATACAGTTTCCCGGTTGGCAGCGTCGCCCCTGGCAGGAGGTCAATCTTGCAGTCATAGGACCTGTGGGGAGGCAGCTTGTCCGCTTCCTTCTCGCAGAAAACCTCTAAAAACGCTGCGTACTTGAGTGGCACTGCTTGCAGCGTGCCTAATTGTAGCTGCGGGTCATCCTCTTCCCCTTCCGGGCTAGGCAGAATGCAATGTTCCGCACAGTAGGAGGAGCCGAAGGTCAGTTGGCGCTGGTACCACGCCAATGCTGGGCTGTGCCTGTTCAGCCAACTCATGCCCAATACTACAGGCGTGTCCGACAGGTGGGTGACATTGAAGCTGATGACTTCTCGGTGATTCCCAATTTGCATCACCATCGGAGGCGTTTGCTGCACCACCTGCCCCCCCAGCAATTCCCTGCCATCCACCGTGACAACCTTCAGAGGCAGCGTGGCTGGCAATAGTGCTATGTTGTGCTGTTGAATGAAATCCAGTCCTATGAAGTCTGCGTTACTACCAGAGTCAATGGTAATCGGCACTTCCATAGTGAGTCCATTGGGTAGTTGGAGCGATGCTGTGAGCTGCACCACTGGTTTGGGCGGGAGGGGGTCTGTGGGCTGCAAAATTTCTGGGGATTGCTTCACTGACTTGTCTGGCTGGACCCCAGTGCCTCTTCCTCCAGCCAGACTCTGTCGTTTCCCTGCTGTGGTTCTCTCTGCTGAGTTGCGTCTGTTACTTTTGCTGAGGCTGCAGTGTGCTTGTGGAGCCTCTGGGGACACTCTTTCGCCATGTGCTGAGCACTGTCGCAGATGTAGCACTTCCTGTTCCCTCTAGGAGGCTTCGCTTTGACTGCTCCCGGTGTTAGGGCTCTGGTAGCTGACTGAGCCCTGGCGCCTCCAATCTCCATCGGTTCCTCTCCCCCTCCCTGCGGAGGTGTGGATTGCGCACGCGCTGCATCCTTGGGAAAGAGGGGAGGCGCTCTCGCTGGCGTACGTCCCCAACGTCCTTCTTCTCTGTTCCATGGACGTTCTTCCAGACGCACCCCAATTTCCAGCGCCCGCTGGACCACCTGCTGAGTGCTCTTTGGCCTCTCCCCCCTTGCAATCTCATCTTTCACATTTGCATTCAAGCCTTCCCAAAAAAGGTCTCTGACTGGAGCAGAATCCTTCTCCCATCCCAGCGCATGGACTAATCCAAAAAAGCGAGAGTGGTACTGCCTTACACTGGCTCTACCTTGTTTGAGCCCATGTATGTCTTTTCTGGCGATATCAATGTCTATATTAGATAAAAAACATGAATCCATTGCTTTAATGAAAGCATCCGCATTTTGGAGCGCCGGATCCTTATCTCTCCACAGATTGCGCAGCCACGCTTTATCTTCCCCATGCAGATGGGACCAGATAAACCCCACTTTCTCTTGCTCATCTCTAAAGTCTTTATCCAGCAGTTCCAGCGCAAACAGCAGGTCTGCTCGGAAGTTAGGGTACTGCTGTAAATTCCCATCGAAATGAGATGCAAGGCTGCCTCCTCTTTTCCCCAGCCCAATCCCCTCCGATTTGGGTCCCGGTTGTCCCTGCTTAGCAAGCACTTCCAACCTGGCTTGGAGATCCCTGCAGGTGGCAGCAGCTTCCTCTTCCTTCTTCCTGGATGCAAGTACCTCCGCGTGGAGTTGTGTCACTGCATTTTGCAGGTCTGCTAGTTGCTGTTCTGTAGTCATCTTGCCTGACTTTTGTGAGCTCGCGAAGCACCAATCCTCTTCCCTCGCTGCGTCCACTCACGATACGAGGTTTTTGGTGCAAAAATTTTTTTTACGGAGATGGAGCTTACTGTCAGAGCTGGCTCCAGGTCCCAGCTCACAGAGGACCAACGCTAGCCGGTAGTAATGTACAAAAGTCTTTATTGAAGTACAGTTTCCATTTTCAAGCCGCAGCGCCCCAGCTCTACGTCTAGGGTTAGACCGGCGAAGGTCCATCTGAATCTCCGCCCCCTGTACACCAGTTTAAGACTCTAGCCTTACTCCACCTCTTTCGTCTCTCCTTTCTCCTCTGGGTCCTGCTACCCCCCGGGGTCCCTTCCTTCCTGGATTCTTCTGATGCTGACGTTGACCCCCCTGACTCCTCCCGCTCTTTTCGTCGGGCTTTGGGACCTGGCTCCCTATCCGGGCTGCCAACTGCGCCGCCCTCCTGTACATTTGAACTTGGCGTGCGCGCCCAGCCTTCAACCTTCCTCTCGACCGTTTCCTCGCTCCCCGATGGAGGCGTGGCCAATCCTGCCTCATGTCCTCCCGCTGTCAGTGCGCCGCCTGATCCCGATGCCTGGGACTCCTCCCCCCTACTGCACTCTGGTGTGGACGCTGGTCCGGATTTCCAACTGCTGCTCTCTGAGTCCCCTCTGGCCCCTTCTTCCTGGGGTGTCCCCCTAGGCACCCCCCTTGCCCTGACCATGGGAGCCCCTTTCTGTGAATCTTCCGATTCGCTGGAAAGACTCAGAGACCTCGGACCGCTGTCATCGCTAACATTTCCTTCGGACTCCTCCCCCTCGCTCTCTATTTCCTCCCTTTCCTGTGCCTCTGCTCCTGAACCCCTGACACTAGTGAACAAGGCGGCTAGCACAGGGGCCCACCATTCAACATTTGCCTTAAGAATTTCTGGTGGGATATTGTCAGCACCCGGGGCTTTCCCTGATTTAAGAGATTGAATAAGGCCAGTAATTTCTTCTGTGGTTACAGGGGGCCATTCCTTGCCAAATTCACTTAAAGTAGGAAGCAGAGCTGGGACCGGTTGATTTGATGAGTATAATGAGAGGAAATAGGCCTCCCATGCTCCCGTGGGTATAGAGTATTCGATTTCAATCGGGGAGTCTCTCCAGCATTTTGCAATTATTTTCCAAAACGTGGCAGAATCTTTCCTTTGGGAGGCCTCCACTAGGCACTGCCATTCCTCCCTTTGTGCCTGGAGCTTTTTCTTGTTAATCAAAGCTTTATAACTGCGTTTTAACTCAAACCAGTCTAATGGAAGCGAAGGTAAGTTCGCTGATCTATAGTTCCTGTACTTATCCAACAGAAGGCGTTTCATAGCCATGCATTCTTGGTCAAACCAAGGTTTGGATTTATTAGAGTGTAGAGATTGCCGTGGCATTTTTTTGTTGGTCAGATAAGGTTGTAAGGACGAAATCAGTTCCCGGAACGTGTCTAATCTAGCCTCAGGAGTTGGGGAATTAACGAGGTTCTCCTTTCTGGCAAGAAAAGTATCTGAGTGAAGTCTTTCCGATATTTCATTACTCAATTTGCTGGACCATTTAATACGTGAGTGTCTTAGCTCCATGTTTTCAAAACATGGGGCTACAAGTTTATCAGAACAAAATAAATCTTTTCTTACATCCAGTATTAAACAGAGCGGTAGATGGTCGCTGTCAACCCTCTCCACCACTTTACAACCCCGTGCTCTGCTCAAAAGGTTAGATGACACCAGGATGTAATCGATAGTGGAGGCTCCCATGTTAGATATAAATGTAAATTCCCCACTGGGTTCTCTGTCGACACGACCATTTAATACAGTCAGATCCAGATTGTTGGAAAAACGTAGAAGGCATAGGCCTGCGTAGTTGCAGCCCTTGTCTTTTGAGAGCCTTGGGGGAATAGAATGGAGTTCTTCGGAAATGGGAGGTACGTCATGGAAATGAGCATATAACGCTTCGTCTGATTGGCCAATTCTGGCATTTAAATCCCCAGCCAGCAGCACTGCCGCTGCAGGAGTTTGATTCATTAGCTCATCGACATATGATTCTAGCCTATGCCAGGTATTTTTGATAAGCTGCTTGCCTCTTTGGGGAGGGGCATATATATTAATCAATAGAAGTGTGCAATATCTGCATTTCATTAATAGTGCCATGGCCACACTGCTCAGAGGCTCCAGCTCGACGAAAGATGCTCTCAGCCTTGTGGATATTAGAATGCCTAGCCCACCCTTAACTCGTCCCCCTTTGTTGCTTGGTGAACCTGTGAGCGAACATGAGGCAAAACCGTTTACATCTAAATCCCCTGTTAGCCATGTCTCTTGCAGGAAGACTATATCATGATCTTGAATAAAATTGATAAATGATTGGTCAGTCGCCTTGTTGAGCCAACCAGCAATGTTCCATGATAAGAATTTAAGATTGGCTTTTTCATAGTCGAGTCTTTGTCAATTATTAGCTAACGTACTTTTAGGGTTTGTCGCTTTGTGTATCGGTCGCCTAATGTCTTTGAGTGGCGGGCTATCCAGCCGCTCTATGATTTCAATAGGTGGATGCAAAGTGCTCACGTTTGTGCACACCAGATCTTTATTGTGCGCAAATTCCTTCTGTGGGTATTCTATTGCCGCCTGATTTTGGCCCAATTCTGATTCATCTAGGTATCTCATTTTATCCCATACGTCTGGTAGGGTCACTTTAGGGATATTTCTCCTTTGGGGGGATAGTTGAGTGCTCTCCTTGAAGGGTGGCACAATCTCTCTTGGTGGGAAGTTAATCTCCGCTTTAATCTGAAGATTACGTGTTGTGGTCTTTTTTTGGTCCCCTTAATAACCTCGTTGCCTGAAGCTCTCTCGGCCAGCTTATCTCTTAGCTTGTCTAGTCTTCCCAAGATGTCAGTTTGTATTAATGGTGGGAACATCCAGAATTGGTCAATTAGGATATTTTCTTCCATAGTAAAGAAATCCTCACCTTTGCTCACAAGGCATTGCGGATTCTGTTTGTCAGGCCAGAATTTTGGGAGTTATTTCCCCTTTCTAAGGTTTGCCTGCTTAGTTTTCAAGAGGGGGCTCAAAGGAGCCTTATTTTCAAAGAGCCTAAGTATTATTATCAGTGCTTTTAAAAAGGCAGGTCTTGACCTAAAAACGAACTTGGCCAGGTCCTGATCCCTAAAAGTGGTCAGTGCTCTCACTGAGTGACCATCATAATGTAGATATTCCACCGAGGTGATATCATTAAAATTAACCATTCCTGGCAGAATGTAATTTAGGCTAGATACAAAGTTCATTATTCGTTGTTTCCCTGTAAGGAAGCCCTTAGGCTTCGAGAAGTTCGTGATTACAAATTTTAGGGGATTTAGGATCAGATTCCAATCTCTTTCCTGTCTGGAGGCTTGCCAGGACTGAAGGGGGTTATCATCTATACTGCACGCTTCCTCTTCCCCGCTGTTCGATCTGCTGAGTGTTTTATTGCCTTCATAAGTAGAGGCCTCTACTTCCGCAGTATCGGGTTTGTTAAATAGTTGGTTGTCCAGGGACTGAGTTGTTACTTCTGCCTTCCCGCTTGCTACTGGAGTCGGCCTTGGCGAGTCCTCCTTAGCCGGTTGCTGTGCAGCTATCTTTGTTTCTCTCTTTTTACCCTTCTTTTTACTGCCCCGTGTGGTTGATTTGGTTTTTTTTATATGATATTTTTTATTTTAACAATCACTAAACAGACAATACAAACAAATACAAAAAAGAAAGAAGAAGAAAAAACAACACTTACAGACAATATAAAATACAGTGTACAAGAAAAAATAAAAGAAAAAATTAAAAACAATAATTGTGTCTTTGCATTATTTAACATTAACCTGGGTCTGCGACTTCCCCAGTCCTTCTCACTCTGTATTCTATATCTTATATTCTGACAGTAAATTCTTTCCCTCTGTCATATCTTTAGTTCAAATTAATCTTGGTATCTTTACATAATTACATTTCCATATGTCTAAAACATTAGTCTTTCTTAATCATTAAGTTTTTATGCTAATATTTCTTTTAAATTCAATCTGATGTCCTCAAACATTCTTTATCTTATGATGTTTCTGTAGATAGTCTTTAAACTTCCTCCAATCTTCCTCCACCGTCTCTTCTCCCTGGTCTCTGATTCTGCCAGTCATTTCTGCTTGTTCCATGTAGTCAATAACCTTCATTTGCCATTCTTCCAGCGTGGGTAGTTCTTGCGTCTTCCAATACTGTGCGATGAGCACTCTTGCTGCTGTTGTAGCATACATAAAAAATGTCCTGTCCTTCACCTGAACCTGTTGGTTGACCATACCCAGGAGAAAGGCTTCTGGGTTCTTTCTAAATGTGTATCTAAACACCTTTTTCAATTCATTGTATATCATCTCCCAGAAGGACTTAATCCTTGGGCATGTCCACCAAAGATGGAAAAAGGTACCTTCAGATTCTTTACACTTCCAACATTTATTATCGGGCATATGGTAAATTTTTGCTAGCTTGACTGGTGTCATGTACCATCTGTAAATCATTTTCATTATGTTTTCTCTTATGGCATTACATGCCGTAAACTTTATTCCAGTGGTCCATAACCGTTCCCAGTCAGCAAACATTATATTATGACCAACATCTTGTGCCCACTTAATCATTACTGATTTCACTTCCTCATCCTGTGTATTCCATTTCAGCAGCAAATTATACATTCTTGACAGTATCTTAGTTTTGGGTTCTAGCAATTCTGTTTCCAATTTTGATTTTTCCACCTGGAAGCCAATTTTTCTATCCATTTTAAATGCCTCCATTATTTGATGATAATGAAGCCAATCTCGGACTTTGCTTTTTAATTTATCAAAACTCTGTAATTTCAATTTATCTCCGTCTTGTTCTAAAATCTCCCAATATTTTGGCCAATTGGCCTCCATATTGAGTTTCTTTAAAGCTTTTGCTTCCATTGGAGATAACCACCTTGGAGTTTTGTTTTCCAAAAGATCTTTATATCTAGTCCATACATTAAACAGTGCTTTCCTGACAATGTGAATTTTGAACATTCTGTGCACTTTAACCTTGTCATACCATAAATATGCATGCCAACCAAACACATTATTAAATCCTTCTAAATCCAGTACATCTGTATTCTCAAGAAGTAGCCATTCTTTCAGCCAGCAGAAAGCTGCTGCTTCATAATAAAGTTTTAAGTCCGGCAGGGCAAAGCCCCCTCTTTCCTTTGCATCTGTTAATATTTTAAATTTTATTCTTGGCTTTTTGCCCTGCCAGACAAATCTAGATATGTCTTTCTGCCACTTCTTGAAACAGTCTGTTTTGTCAATAATCTGCAATGTCTGGAATAAAAATAACATTCTTGGCAATACATTCATCTTTATCACAGCAATACGTCCTAAAAGTGAGAGTTTCAAATTAGACCATATATCTAGATCCTTTTTTATCTCCGTCCAACATTTATCATAGTTATCCTTAAATAAGTTCCCGTTTTTAGCAGTCATGGTAATTCCCAAGTATTTTACTTTTTTCACCACTGTCAAGCCTGTCTCATTCTGAAACCTTTCATTTTCAATTTCTGTTAAATTTTTTGTCAAAACCTTAGTTTTTGTTTTATTTAATTTAAAACCTGCCAATTGGCCAAATTCTTGAATCAATTCTAAAACTTTTTTCACACTAGATTCTGGCTCCTGTAATGTCAAAACCAAGTCATCTGCAAAAGCTCTTAATTTATACTGTTTAGCTCCGACCTGTATCCCTTTGACCAATTGGTCCTTTCTAATCATATTCAGCAACACCTCCAGAACTGATATAAAGAGCAAAGGGGAGATAGGGCAACCTTGTCGTGTTCCTTTTTCTATTCTGAACTCCTCTGTCAAAACATTATTAACAATTAATTTGGCTTTTTGTTCAGAATAGATTGCTCCTATACCATTTTCAAATTCTTGGCCTACCCCCATGCCATGGAGATTCTTCTTCATAAAGCCCCAAGAAATGTTGTCAAAGGCTTTCTCCGCGTCCACAAATATCAAAGCCACTTTTGTGTTTATATTTTCCTGTAGAAGTTCCAAAATGTCAATTATATTCCTTACATTGTCTGATAGATGCCTTCCTGGGAGAAAGCCTGCTTGGTCCTTATGAATCTCCTCTATTAAAACTTTCTTCAGTCTTCTAGCCAAAATGTCTGCAAATATTTTGTAATCCACATTAAGCAGTGATATGGGCCGGAAGTTCTTAAGTTGGTGTTTTTCCAATTCTGTCTTTGGTATAAGAGTCACAAAAGCTTCTTTCCACGTTTCTGGAGCCCTTTTCCCCTGAAGTATTTCATTACATACTTCCTTTAGGGGTTGAATTAACCAGTCTTTCAATGATTTATAATATCTTGCAGTCAGCCCATCAGGTCCTGGAGATTTGCCTAACTGCATATTTTGAATGGCACTCTCGACCTCTTGTTCTGTTATCCTACATCTCAGTTTGGATTTATTTTCTTGAGATATTTTTGGTAGCCCATTTACTTTCAAGAATTCTTCTATCTCTGTGTCTTTCTGTGGTTGTTGAGAATAAAGCTGTTTAAAATATTTTTGAAAAGCACTCCTGATCTCGGTAGGATGCTGTAAAGTTTTTCCTTCCACTTCCAAATTTGTAATAATATTCATTTTCTGCCTCTTCTTTATTTGCCATGCCAATAACTTTCCACATTTATTTGCCGATTCAAATGTTCTTTGTCTCATTTGTCTGATCTTCCATTCAATCTCTTGGTTTATCATTTGCATATACTGTACTTGGTACAGCTTTATCTCTCTTAATATTTCTTGTGACTTTGGTTTTGATCTCAATCTCTTTTCACCTTCCTTGATCTTTTCCAAGATCTTTTCTCTTTTTTCCTGTTGTAATCTTTTCTTAAGTGCGTTTTGTTGTATCAAAAATCCTCTCATAACGGCTTTGCTTGCGTCCCAAATGGTTCTTTTCTCCACTGTAGTATTCAAATTTATCTCGAAGTAATCTTTCAAAGTTTTCTGGGCCTTCTTAACAAATTCCTCGTCTCTAAAAAGAGAGTCATTCATCCTCCATCTAAAGGAACCAGCTGGTTGTAAGTTCATTACCATCTTTACTGCATTATGGTCGGAGCAAGTCTTTGGGCAGATTTCCACTTTTTTTGTTTTCGGTGCCAGTCCTCTAGTGATCCATATTTGGTCAATTCTAGTCCAAGTCTTTTTGGCTTCAGAATAGAAGGTTCCCTCTCTTTCTAAGGGGTTCTTAGTTCTCCAGATGTCAATCAGGTCTAAATTGTCAGTCAGTTCAAAAAAGGTTTTCGGTAGTCTCCCATCATTGGTGACTACTTGTCTTTGTGCCTTTGTTGAAACTACTCCATTCATATCTCCCATCAAAATCACATTGTAATCCATATAGTCCAACAATGTCTCATGCAACCTTTTGAAGAACTCTGATTTTCCCTCATTAGGCGCATATACGCCCACTATCAAATATTTTTGTCCATGATGTTGGATTTCTATTGCCAAATATCTTCCTTGCTCGTCCTTTAGAACAAATTTTGGTGACAGGTTCTCGTTAGCATAAATTACAACTCCTCTTTTTTTAACTTTGTCTGATGAGATGAATTCTTGGCCCAATTTTTTTGTTAATTAAAATTTTTTGATGGAGCCTAGTCACATGAGTTTCTTGTAAGCAAATCAAATCTAATTGCTCTTTTTTTAATATATGAAATATAGATTTCCTCCTCTGACCCGAGTTCAAACCATTACAATTCCAGCTCAAAAGTTGCAAAGACATGTTGTATTTGTTACTGTTCTATTCCTCCAGATGCTTCTGATAACTTCTCCTCTTCCGATCCCGGTGGTGTCTTGTTGTCCAAGTTCAAATTCAATATTGCTTCCGCGGTCTTTTTCCTTCTTTCCTCTATCAGATCTACAGTTCCTTTCTGTAGGTCCTCCCCGTAGGCCTCCAAAAACTGTTTCTGTCTTCCACTGATTTTATTTTTATCTTTCTTCCTTTAAAGTTGAAAGAAAGTCCTTCTGGAAATTCCCACCTGAAGATAATGTTGTTCCCCCTCAACTGGGCAACCAAATCTTTGTATCTGGCTCTGAGGTCAAGAAGATGCTTTGGGATATCCTTGAAAATTTCAGCTCTAGACTGGGAAATTCCTAAGGGTTTTTGAAAATGCAGTCCCAGGATCTTATCCCTTTCTTCTTTGGATCTTAACGTAACCACACAGTCTCTGATTTTGATCCTTTTATTTGTTTTTCCCAGTCGAAAAGCACTTAATATTTTAAATTCTTCTTTTTCCGAGTCCAATTCCCAAAATTTTTCAAATTCTTGTGTCAGGAGGTCCCGTAGGCTCTCTTTCTCAATTTCTGGCACACCTCTGATCCTCAGATTAATCTGCTTGTCCTTCAATTCGATCATAGAAAACCTAGCTCTATAATCCTCAAGTTGCCTGTTCATAGGTGGTAGTTTCTCCTCTGTAGCAGCCACAGCCTCTCTAGCTTCCTCGGCAATCTTTCTTGTTTTTACAGAGTCCTCCAATAATAATTTAATTGAATCCGTATTCTGTCTTATACTGATCGTATTCTGATCTATTTTAGAAGATGCTTCTGCAATCCACTTGTTCGTTTCTGCCACTTGTTTTTTTGTTTCTGCCACCTCTTTTTTCGTTTCTGCCACCTCTTCTGTTAATTTATCAATAGCTCCTTGCAGTCTAGCAAAACCTGCGCTAATCAGCTCATCAGTCGATGACATTCCCTTTCCTTTCGGTTGTACAGTGGCACCTCCTGTTGGATCTAAGGATCCTCTTCTTCCTGGCAAGAAAGATTTGCCTGATCTTGTAGTCTTTTCCTGATAAAATTCTCATTTTCCTTCTTTTTCTGCCATAAGATATACTTTCCCACAGTCAGGCTGCAGCTGCACTTGTTATCAGTTCCAAAACCCAAACAGTTAAGAAGTTACAGTGGGAAGTTACAGTGGAAAGTTACCAGGGAACTTTGTAACAATGTCCATGCCCACCAGGGGGACCCAGGAATCCCAGATGAAATAAAGTAACCTTTAACTTCCTCTTAGAGCAATATTGTATAAATGTTTTAAGATTAAAGTTCTAATTGTAGCAGTTCCAGCTCAGTTACAAGTATTTTCTCCTTTTAAAAGCAGTCCGCAATCCCTTCCTGAGGCTTGCGTTTCCAATTTTGACAGCTCAGGACCTGGGTGCCTGAGCGGTGGTTCCACTGCAGCAGCCTCTTTCCGTCCGAAAGCAAAAGTCTTTTTCAACTCTCCCCTCCTTCTCCTTGTCGGGGGGGGGGGATCTGATCCTTCCCAAGGCTTCAGATTAGTTATTCCAGTCCCTTCTTTTGAGATATTAGTAACACAGTTTTTACTTTTTACTATTTACAGAGCGGAAGGCTGACTTCCTGTTTAAACCTTTCCGCTTCAAATCAAATCTTTCCAAGTAAAATTTAAAGTCCCGATTTTCTTCCAATTTTCCGAATTTAATTCCTTTAAATTTGCTTTGTTTTACTCACGATTGTTCTGTTTTGTAATCCGAATTGTAACAAGAAGAGGTTGAGCGCTCTCCGATCCCGGCAATGCGACGTCACTCAAAGAAGGTAGTGATAGCCTCGCAGCACCGCGCTGGCCCCCCCTCCGAACTCCGGGGCTGTTTTCTCTTCCCGGAGACGTTCTGGAGCCGCGCTGTTGGTGCCCACCGAGTCCCACGGCCGTAGGCTTCCTCCGCCTACGGTTTGAAGGGGTTTCCGCGTCGCCGTAGCGGTAAAACCCCGTCCTTCTAAGAGCTCTTCCTCTGAGAGTCAGAGGAAGTCAGCCATGACCGATGGCGCTCAAACCCGGAAGTCCGTGTGGTTGATTTGTTTGGGGCCGAGGGAAGAAGTTTAAACAATTTCTGCCAATGTGTGCTTCGATTACTGCGGGTGTACTTGGCTTTCCTTGTTGTTTTGATATTTTTACTTTTCTTCACTTTTACCCTTGAGTTATATCTTTGCAGGTTCTTATTTATTGCTGGTTTGTTCGTCCCCACTAGCTCAACTGTTTTATGTTCTTGGGGCATATCATTTAATTTTATCTCTTTTGATTGAGATATAAAATTTTCTACTAACGTCAGCAGTAGCCCATTTGTTATTGTTAGATAATTTTTTATGTTGGCTAGATCAATATTTATTGCTAGGGAGTAATCCAAAGGGCGGCCGTCACTCAGTTCTGTTTGAGAGTATTTTGAGATAAGTAACTGGTTTTGATGGGTTGATGAATTTCTTCTGTGGGCAGCTGTTCCTTAGTAATAGAGGTATTTCCCTCCTGAAATTCCTCGGCTACAGCTAGTTCCTGCGCTAGGCTGCATGGGGAGTTAATATTTCCAGTATCTTGATATATCTCTTTAAAATAAGGCGTCCAATCAAGAACAGTAAGAGAGGAGGGTATTACTTCATCAAGAATTGGTTCTTTTTGTGGACTCTTAGCCTCCTCCATCTTTGGAAAGTAATTTGTGATTTTGCTTTGTCTATTACCAGGACCCGGTGGGCTGGTTGCCGAGTCAGGGAGTATCCCCAACTCCTTATATGTTCTTCTAGTAAAAACCATGTTAAGAGTTGTCTTAATATAGAGAGAGGGCAGTTTACCCCGGATGCGACTGCCTTGAATTGGGGGGCAAGTGAGGATATCAATCTGTATTCCCACCTGCTCTCTGTAGCAGCTTTCTGATATGCTCCTCAACAACCTCAGTATATTTCTCTATTTTAGGTTCTCTGCTTTTAGATCTTGGCGATTGTCCTAAGCCTGTAGTTTTCACCTCAATCATGCGACCAGCGCTATTTCACAAATGCTGCAACCTAATCAAAATATAATAATAAAAACAATGCTGCCAGAAGGACAGCAATAATAGAACGACTAAAAACTACATTAAAATTAAAATTGCCTTATTTAGGCAATTTATGTGCCACTGGAAGAGGATAATAGTGGAATTTGGCTATAGCACATGTACAGCTATGATAACCTTGTATTTCGGGCCCTAGCTTAGTCTTTAAAGGCCATCTCCCACCGCCCTATGCTGAACGAAGGATATCCAAGAGCCCCAGAGGGGAAACTTTCTGTGGGCTTTCTGTGGGCTGATTCACTGATTCCTTCTAAGCAGTCTTTCAGGGGCCTACCACATAAGGCGGGGCACAGAGCGATATCTTGCTGAAGCCGGTTTTCCAAACCTCCAGAGGGTCCTATCCAATACACTGTTATAGAGTTATTATGTAGATTAAAAACTTCCTGTAAAAAACTCAGGATGCCTTCACCAGGAGTCTCTGAAAGTATAAATGCTGGTCTCCTCAGAACAGTTTGTTAAAATGAAGAGTCTTTCCAGCTACTGCACTTCCTCTTCGGCTGTGAAGCAGGAATGTTGTCCCCAGCTAGTTCACACAGCCCCCCCAGCTGGGTGGGGGACAATCAGTTGAGTTAACCCCCGAATCTCCAAGCTTTATCTTTCTCTGTGTTCAACAGAGCTGGGTGTCTATGGGCCAGTCTCAAAGCAGGACTCACAGTCGTGACTCTCCTTCCCCTCCTTCCCCAGGCACCGCTGGACGGATAGGCGGCTCGCAGTTCTGTCTTTAGGCCTCTTCTCTCTCTGCTCTCAGTTCAGGCAGTTCAGGCAACAGCGTTCTCTCCTCTCTGGCAACCTTCCCCCAGCAGCTGATAAGGAGGGAGGGAGGGAGCAGCTGGAGCTCACAGAGCCAAAAGGAATTATAACAGTGCTCAGAGTCTTTAAAAAGTTTTCCGTTTGTTAAAAATTGGCATCCGGAGGGCAATTAAGATAAGGTTTTAAAAGAATAAAAATGAGCGCCGGAGAGCGTGCTTTGCCTCGGCGCCATCTTGGAGAGATCCTCCACATGCCAAACTCGAAAAATATAATTGAGAAAAGACATTTTAAGGAAAATTCATCAGAAACTATTCACTTTGGTTGTTGTTAGTGGCTGTGGACATGCCATAACATTACAGCACATGACTCCTTCCCCCCAGAGAATCATGGGAACTGTAGTTGACCTCTAAACACAGTGCTATAGGTCCCAGTGCAACACATGACTGGCTTATCCTAGAGATCACTGTGTGCAAAATTTGCGATGCCACTTGAGCCTAATATTTACCCTGCAATGCCAACCACCTTTGCCCAGGACAATGTACGACCCCCTGGACTCAGCTCTTCAAAAATTATTAGAATTTGGACTAAGAAACAGGAGCGCTCTGGAAAGAAGGATATTTTAAAAAGACCGGAAGATCAGAATTATGAAATTGGGGGGAAACTTGAAAAAATATTTTAAAAACTCTTCCAAAAATCCCTTTTAAAGAATCAAGTCTTTAAAAAAAAGTCCTAAAAAAGTCTTTAAAAGAATCCTTTCCAAAAAATTTAAAAATTGTACAGTAGCCCCTTAGAGGTAGGTAGTTGGTCTACCTACCTGAATCTGGGGGGAAACAAGAGAGAAGAACGCAGGAACAAGTGAAAGAAACTTTCTCCCGACAGCGAGAACATGGAAAGGCCTCCCCAAAGTTTTTAGTTTGGAATGTATAATTGGCTTTATTGTTTGTATTATGATGTGGCAAGATTTGATTTGATTTGATTTGTTATCAATTGGAATGTTACTAATGGAGAATTAATTTTAAAAATATTTAAATATATATATATATTCAATCCATTAATAAGTTCTTAGTTCATCTTCAGTGAAGGTTTGCTGGATCATAAATCAGCAAATAGAATGTAAATAGAAAAAGAGATGAGCAAGAGGTCTCCTTTCCACTGACATCATCATTCCATCATGTTGTCATAGTGCTGTGACCTCATGTCTCCAGGGGCTTGGGGGCCCTTAGCAACGCTGGTACACAGTGACCTCCATAGAGAGTGAGTGTGTTTTCTTTTTCTCCCCAAAGTCATGTGGTATATTTAGCTTTAATTTGGCATTTGTGTTCCCTTTTAATAAGAATAAGAATAAGAATGAGAATTTTTTATTTGTATCCTGCCCTCCCCGGCTGAGGCCGGGCTCAGAGCGGCTAACATCATAAAAAAACCCCAGGAAGGACCTTTTAGGCAGAATTTTGTTCCAAAGCCGGAACCATTCAGCTCTTTCAGGGGCTGGCCAGGGTAAAATGTAGAAATTGGAGACAGAGGCCTGTTCAGAGCTACTTGTGGTGGTGTCATTACAACCCATGGAATTCCTTACTAATTAAACGTCTCCCTGATTTCACAAGAGGAATAACCATGCTCTATATAGCTCGTGTCTGGGAAAAGGTGGCATTTTCCCAAGGTCTTACCATGAGGGTGCAGTAAATGAGAATTGGCCCCTAACAGCTTGCTTGGTTCCCTCCCCTGTAAGTTTTAGGCTCACTCACCCTTTTTCTCTGGGATGCGGTGCAGGCCGTGATTTGGGCTGACTTCCCAGAGAGCCTCTGTTGTAAATAAAAATTGCCCTTTTTTCCCTTATGGGGTATCCAAGAGCCCATATAGAGTCCTTACATAGGTTCCCTATTGGTAGGAGAAAATAACAGAGGCCAACCAGAGAATATTGAGAAGCAAGGCAGCTAGTAAGCTTGATCTTTATTGATCTGTTGCAACAGGGTGCTCCCCTCACCCGCAGGAGAGACGAGGAACCCAGAACAATGGTGCGCAAGGCTTTATATGGACTCTTGAAATTGCCACCCTGTAGACCAAGACCACCCCCTGGAACACTACACATATATCACAGAAGGGGTGTAACCTAAGACCACCCCTCAGATACATCACACCTACATCACAGAAAAGGTGGTCTAAACAGAAATTTAATGTTGTTTTTGTCCTTGTTTATCTCCTGTCTGGCAGGTTACTTGATTGGATTGCCTGGGGAGCCTGGCCAGTCTTTTGTAATGATAAATACTTAGTTCCTGGGCCAGGTCACAGGCTCACACCCTATTCAAACACAGACATACCCTTAAGACAGGATTTGTGAAGGAAAAGACAATGGGGAGGCTTTTCTAGTTTGACCTTGCAGAGAAAACATTTGCTCAGTTTAGGAATCAAAATGGCTTCAGGTCGGTCTTCCTGTGCTGATCTATGTACGTGCACCTATCACACCATCACATGAGCGGTGTGAGTTCTTAACCACATTTTAAATGACACACAGCATTACCAAACCAATAAACAGAATATCCAGTCAATCTTCAGTACCTATAAAAGAACTTCAGGGATAGGACCAGAAGCATTGGCCTCATCCTTAGGATCAGAAGCTGAGGCTCCCACAGATGAGTTGTTGTTTTCAACACAACAAAGCCACTTCCGAACCTGGCGAGGAGTTGGGGTTGCGGGCTTCACGCCCACTCCATGTGCGTAGGGGCTGGTTCCAGCCCCCGCGAGACCGAGGGAATCCCGACCGCGTAGTCAACCCAGCCAGCCAATCGGGTGGCTGGGGGGTGTAGCCTGCCCTATTTAGGGCCGGCGCGGCCGGGGCTCGCCCTCTTTTCACCTTGCCAGCCATCCCGCTTTGGTTTGTATTAAGGTTCTTTTGTCTCTTGCTTACCTTTTCTTTAGGCTGTGTATCTCAATTCCTTTGGGCCTTCTGCGATTGATTTTCACTTATAATTACCTGCGCATCGGTGTTGTGCCTCCCATCGGATTGCCTGCCTCAAGCCCGCCCGTGTCCCAGGCAGCCGCTTCGGCAGCCAGAGCCATTTAGCTCCGGAACAGCAGGGCTGAAACCGCGCCGGAAAACCCCATCGGCCGGGTGTTCCCTTCTCTCTGGGTGGCTTCTCTGCAGTGGAGCTTTGCGGAACGCGGTTTCTACGTTCAGTGCCAGCCCATCGCCATTTAGTCCTTTTTCTTGGAAGCGCACAGCTCGACCGACGGAGCAGGTTTGGCTGGGGGTTCTTATTTCTAGCCGCATTCGCAGGGTGGTGGGGCACCTTTAACGTTTGTGGGGGGCTTGGTGGAGCAAAAGGAGGGAGGCTTAAAAGGACACGTCTTTGTCGCTACCCCTTTGCATTTGGTACTGGCCGCGTTGCCTTTGCGTTCCAACGGTTGCTTCTTCACCATTATACCTTTCCAGACTTCCAGATTGGATTTTACCTCTTTAGATAGGCGAACCCTGTGATGGGGTGACCGCAAGCCTGCTGACAACCTCGCGAGGCGGCCGCAAAATGGGCGGCCAGGGGAAACCACTCGGCAAGCAAAGTTCAAATGGCCTAACAACGACTGAATCTGCCTGAGTGTAACTTTTCTTAGAGGGAGAGGTTGCTGAATGAGGTCCCTAAGCGCAACCAATTTTTCACTAGGAAGTTTTGAGGTTTGGGCGACTGTGTCCAACTCAATACCTAGGTATACCATAGTTGTAGCTGGGCCCTCCATTTTATCTGCAGCCAAAGGTACTCCCAGCTCTCCTGCTAAAGATGTGAAGGCTTCGAGAAGGGCCAAGCACTTATGCCTACTATCAGCTACGAGAATAAAGTCATCCAAGTAGTGCGACACACCCTCAGAGCCTGTTCTAAAACGAAGCGCCCAGTCCAAAAAGGTACTAAATGCCTCAAAGGCTGCACAGGCCACTGAGTAACCCATAGGCATTGCTTTGTCTACAAAGTATTCCCCCTCAAATTTAAAACCCAGCCACCGGAAATCTTCCGGGTGGACTGGCAGGAGTCGGAAAGCAGACTCTATGTCACATTTCGCCAGCAACACGCCTTTTCCAAATTTGCGAATAAGTTTAACCACTTGGTCAAAGGAGGCATACCTCACAGAGCAAAGTTCCTGAGGTATCACATCATTGACGGACCCTCCCTTTGGGTAGGATAGGTTGTGAATCATGCGAA
The DNA here is from genome assembly GCF_965153285.1 of Podarcis tiliguerta. Taxonomy (NCBI): domain Eukaryota; kingdom Metazoa; phylum Chordata; class Lepidosauria; order Squamata; family Lacertidae; genus Podarcis; species Podarcis tiliguerta. The sequence goes on from NC_139550.1 coordinate 41,105,236, forward strand.
ACTTACTGGGTGCCTTTTTGGGGAAGATGCCTAATGGGGATATATGCAAACCCTCTACCATCCCTGCCCTAATTTCTTTAAGTATTTTCTTGCGCGCCACTTCGGGCATCTCTCTAACTGATTTCTGATTTGGTGGATCACCTGAATTGGGGGGGGGGGAAGCAACTGGGATCCTAAAACCTAAACTAAAACCTTTCCAGAGAAATAATGCAGCTGTTCTGTTGGGATAGAGATCCAAAAGGTTTTTTAAGGCTCACGTACCCTTTTTCTCTGGGATACGGTGCAGGCCGTGATTGGGGCTGACTTCCCAGAGAGCCATCACATGAGCGGTGTGAGTTGTTCAACCACATTTTAAATGACATACAGCATTACCAAACCAATAAACAGAATATCCAATCAATCTTCAGTACCTATAAAAGAACTTCAGGGATAGGACCAGAAGCATTAGCTTCATCCTTAGGATCAGAAGCTGAGGCTCCCACAGATGAGTTGTTGTTTTCAACACAACAAAAGGGATGGCGTTTCACTCCTGCATCTGCTGGAGACCCCCCCCCCCCTTTCCAACTAACTGAAAGTACAACCTGGGAATATACACAGAAGCCCAAATGATTATTTGGAGGCGGAACAGGTACTGCTCGCAGCTGATGGGGTGCGGCTCTTCCCATGTGCCAGCTTCTTTAGAGTGGATCGGTGTCCTGAAGTGACTGTCTGTTGTCCATGCCTTCCCCTTTCTCTGGGGGGGGGGAGGAGCCAGGGAGTGAAGGAGGTGAGGACAGGTGACCCCACCTAGGCCCGAAGTCACCTCAGGCCTCAAAAAACCAAATTTCCCCTTTCTCTCGTCTAAAACAGCTTTTCTCTGCTCTTCTCTGCTTTCTCACAAGATGCTGCTGCTTAAGCAAAAGGTTATTTTTTATCAGTACAAGAAGGCTTCAAAAAGCTAATGAATAGGCTCTGTCACTGCCAGGAAAAAGCAGGTCTGGGAACTAAGTCTTATCTCATTCAGTTGCAACACATCTTGGACACGCTGAATGCAAGGCTTCTCAGCCCCCTTGGCTTCTCATCCCCCTTTCCTGGGAAGGGCGCCGAGAGTCCCAAGAGTCCCAGGACAGGAGCTTTCTGTTCATGCTCAGGGAAACTCATGAGGCAGGACTCCTGAGGAGGGGGAGAAGGGGGAGGGAACTGGAGGGGAATTATGCTCTGTGCAAATGGCTGTGCACTAGCTCCTTCTACCAATCCCTGATGGTAGAAATAAAGCTTTTTCTCTGAAATTATCCCTTGAGTGCCTGTTTGACTCCCATTTCCGTCTCCTGGGTGCAATGCTCTTCCCACCTGAGGGCAAAGCCTGAAAAGGCTACAGGAGTTGTGGCGTCCTCAGGCACAGAGGTTTTCCAGGTAGCTAGTCCCAGTGTCAATTTCTGCAGGCAGCGCACCTCCACCTGCACACAAGACAAGCCACCTGCAGGAATCGACTCCTGCAAAGTGGCACAGCAATGGGAGATCCTTCCAGCAAGGTTTCAGGGCAGACCTTCAGCCAGACCTAGTCTGTCCTGGGATCCACCCATAATGAGAAAACGAAAACAAAACTATTCACACAAAAGGCAGGCCTTACATCCAGGCTTTTACTGACCGTACATTAAAATACCTTTTCAGAAGAGATATTGAAGATAATAAAACACAGCACCCAGAATTAGGAAGAGATAACCAGGCTGGAATAGTAGATCATGTCAGATCATTTTCCTCCACAAATTTTACAATATTCTTCCGTGGTATCCACTTCCTCCCCCCTTTGATCTACATGAGCTTGCTATTTCCAGGTCTGTATCCTTCTCACTCTGAGTAAAAAGACTTCCTCATTTCAATGTTTACAAATAAAAATACCATACCAAATACTTTGAATCATTCCCAGATTCTGTCAATATCCAGGATAATATTTCCCAATTGCTAAATTTCCAGCAATCAAAACTGGAATATCTTATTCCAGTCTTAATAGATTACCTAAAAATAACAATTTCTTATCCAGAGATTCTATTTATTTTTTAAAAATAATTTTTTATTAATTTTTCCATGGATTCTAATTCTAACACAATATCTTTAACAATTTTTCATATTTCGACCCTCCTCCCCTGGACTTCCCTCATACTCACATTTTTTTTTATTTCCCTATTGTTCACCTTGCATATTTGATGTTTCCCCAAAATTTCCTCAATACATATTGTCTTATTTTTTGTTGTAGACAGTTGTGATTGTTCACTCAAACCCTGCCAATGAGTCCATTTTTTATGTTGCCTCTTCATATATGTTGTAAATGGTTCCCATTCTCTTTTAAAGTCTTTGTTGTCCTTTTCATGTAATTTTTCTGTTAGTTTTGCCGGTTCTGCATATTCCATAAATTTCCCTTGCCATTGTCCTTGTTGGTATTTCTTCTGTCTTCCAAGTTTGTGCTAATAAAATTCTTGCTGCTGTTGTTGCATACATAAATAATTTCCAATTTTCTTTTTTTACATCTTGGTCTAAAATTCCTAGAAGGAATGCTTCTGGTTTTAACAAAAGTCTTTTTAAACAGTTTTTTCAATTCATTATATATCATTTTCCAATAATTCCTAATCTTTTTGCATCTTGCAGGATGGCTTCTTTTCTAAAACGAAAGAAGAAAAACAGAATCTACCCCTCATATGAGGACGAGGCCCCTGTCCTACTGCCGGCATTGGCAAAGCCTTCAACATCAGCTGCAGAGGGCAGGAGGAAAACGCAGGCTGTACCCCTAGTCTTGCCAGGGCTGGTGCAGCCCCAGACCAGCACTTTTCAGCAGGCAAGCAGGCAAGACAGCAGGCAAGACAGCAGGCAAGACCCAAGCAGGGAAGACCTAAGACAGCAGCGGCCCTTGTCCCTGCCCAAAAAGAAGAGCCTTGCGGACTCTGGGCCAGCGTTCCCAGGTGAGTAGGCAGAACCAGATCCCTTTTGGGTTCCCCTTGGCCTTAGACTTGGTGTTTACCTCTACGGATGTTGGTGATCTGACACTAACTAAAAGCGAAACAAAAGAAGTGCCATGGTCAGATCACTTCCTGGTGCAACTGGACTTCTCCGCGACCCTTCCCCTCGGCAGGGAGGTGGGACCAATTCGGATGGTCCGCCCCCGCTACTTAATAGATCCAACTGGTTTCCAGAGAGTGGTAGGGGATGTTTTATCCCAAGTTGATGGCCTCTCGGCTGATTCCCTGGTGGCCCATTGGAATGCGGAGTTAACCAGGGCTATTGACTGCCTGGCTCCGAAGCGCCCTCTCCGATTGCATGGAGCCTGGACAGCCGCGTGGTTTTCCCCGGAGCTAAGGGCGATGAAACAATCGTTGAGACGGCTAGAGCGCCGGTGGCGGAAAATTCACTCCGAATCAGACCGGACACGGGCTAGAGCTCAACGTCGAGCCTACCAAGTGGCAATGGCGACGGCATCTGCAGAAAACAGCAGCAGGAGACTTTTTCAGGTGGTTCGCAATCTATCAGAACCACTTGCACCACCGGGGCCTGGTAGGGACCCCAAGATCTCCTGCAATGCTTTTGCAAAGTTTTTTGCAGATAAAGTCGCTCAGATTCAGAAGGAGGTAGACTCCACCGTGGGAGCAGGGCCAGGGTGGGAGAGTGCTAGAGTTCTGTCTAGTCCTGTTACATGGGATCAATTCCAATCTGTTACCTCCGAGGATGTGGACAGGCTGCTTGGACAAGTGAAACCGACCACCTGTCTCCTTGAGCCCATCCTGGCTGATCAAAGCGAGCCAGGAAGGGCTGGGCGATGGGCTCTGCGGGGTGGTGAATGCTTCTCTCTGTGAGGGAGCCTTCCCAGTCCTGCTGAAAAAGGCGATCATTAAACCGCTTCTTTAAAAAACATCTTTAGACCCAGCCAGTTTGGCCAACTATCGCCCAGTCTCAAATTTACCATTCTTGAGCAAGGTGATTGAGCGGGTGGTTGCCAAACAACTCCAAGCACGCCTGGAGGATGCGGACCATTTGGATCCCTTCGAATCGGGATTCAGGCCTCACCATGGGACTGAAACTGCCTTGGTCGCGCTGGTCGATGATCTCCGGCGGGCTAGGGACAAAGGTGAGAGCTGTTTCCTAGTTCTGCTGGATCTCTCAGCGGCCTATAACACCATCGACCATAACATCCTTCTGGACCTTCTAGAGGGGCTGGGAGCTGGGGGCACTGTGATACAGTCGTTCCGCTACTTCCTCCTGGGCTGTGTTCAGAAAGTGGTGGTGGGGGGATGAGTGTTCAGACCCCTGGGCTCTCACGTGTGGTGCTTCAGGGTTCCGTCCTCTCCCCCATGCTTTTTAATATCTATATGAAGCCGCTGGGAGAGATCATCAGGGGGTTTGGGCTGGGTGTTCATCCGTATGCAGATGACACCCAGCTCTACCTCTCCTTTAAATCAGAACCAGTGAAGGCGGTGAAGGCCCTGTGTGAGTGCCTGGAGGCGGTTGGAGGATGGATGGTGGCTAACAGATTGAGGTTGAATTCTGACAAGACAGAAGTACTGTTTTTTGGGGACAGGGGGCGGGTGGGTGTGGGGGATTCCCTGGTCCTGAATGGGGTAACTGTGCCCCTGAAGGACCAGGTGTGCAGCCTGGGAGTCACTTTGGACTCACAGCTGTCCATGGAGGCGCAGGTTAATTCTGTATCCAGGGCAGCTGTCTACCAACTCCACCTGGTATGCAGGCTGAGACCCTACCTGCCCGCGGACTGTCTCACCAGAGTGGTGCATGCTCTAGTTATCTCCCGCTTGGACTACTGCAACACGCTCTATGTGGGGCTACGTTTGACGGTGACCCAGAAACTGCTATTAATCCAGAATGCGGCAGCTAGGCTGGTGACTGGGAGCGGCCGCCGGGACCACATAACACCGGTTCTGAGGGATCTGCATTGGTTCTGGGCACAATTCAAAGTGTTAAAGCCCTAAACGGCCCCGGTCCAGTATACATGAAGGAGCGTCTCCACCCCCATCGTTCAGCCTGGACACTGAGATCCAGCGCCGAGGGCCTTCTGGTGATTCCCTCATTGCGAGAAGTAAGGTTACAGGGAACCAGACAGAGGGCCTTCTCGGTAGTGGCGCCCACCCTGTGGAACACCCTCCCTTCAGATGTGAAGGAAATAAGTAGCTATCCTATCTTTAAAAGACATCTGAAGGCAGCCCTGTTTAGGGAAGTTTTTAACATTTAACGCTGTATTGTTTTTAATACTTGATTGGGAGCTGCCCAGAGTGGCTGGGGAAACTCAGCCAGATGGGCGGGGTATAAATAATAATTATATAATAATTAATAATTATATAATAATTAATTAATTAATTAATTATTATTATACAAGGCCGGGGTCTCTCCTGGTTTCCTTGATGTCTGGGTGCAAGCCCCCCCCCTTGTTAAGAGGCTTGTAACATGGAGCAGGGACTTCTGGGTGGCTGCTCCTGTTCTGCATTGCTGGGGGTTGGACTAGGTGACCCCGCAGGTCCCTTCAGACGCTACAGTTCTATGATCCCTGTTCAATTATGGCATACACCCGCTCATTGCAACTGGCGAGAAGCCCCCTGAGAAAGAACTTGCCGTCTTTTCTCGTGTATAAGACGAGGTTTTTTACCCCCCAAATCAAGTGTCAAATTGGGGCTCCTCTTCTACATAGGTAGTGCTGAGGGGGGACGGTGTGACGTTAACATATATGAGAGAGTGATGGAGGGGAAATAGTTAAATAGGTTGCACAGACAGGACCCAGGGGGATGGAGTCAGTGGGTCTATAAATCTAGTTCTGGGAGGGGTTCTGAGAGGAGTCCGTTGGGAGTTGTGGGTGGGTAGTTGGTTGGATTTCATGGGTTGGCTGGGAAAGGCAGTTGGTAATAGAGAGACAGTTAGGGCAGTTGGTCCTTGAGTGTGGGGAGGTAGCAGAGATAGAGAGAGGAACATAAGACTAAGAAAGTAAAGAGGAACACCGTTTGGAATGCTGCAAAAGTTTTGTTTTATCTCTGAAATAAAATACACTCTTCTTTATTGGTAATTGAAAAGCTGACTGAGACTGAAGTGATTTTACCAGGGAGGACCTGGTTGGTGGCAGCGGATTAATGGTGTATGGGTCAATAATCCGTGAGACAACTGGGTGCTCTGTACGAACGCCACAGACGGGCGCTTGGTTGTAGCCGCCAGGAGGAGATTCCTAGCCATGATTTCTTTGCTGTGGAAAGGGCTGTTGTCGACTGGCAGGCGATAGGTGACTTGGTGGTTGATGCCTGCAATTGTGCAATTTGATTAATGCCCCCCCCCAAAAAGCTCAACAAATCTGGGCAACCCCTCCCCAAAAAAGCTTAACAAGTCTTGGCAATCTGCCCCCGTTTTCTAAATTTTGAGTGCCCAAAAATAGGGGGCATCTTATACATGGGGGGCGTGTTATACATGGGAAAATATGATACCTTTCCCTCTCATCCGCCTCATTTACTCACCTCTCTCTCCTCTCTCTCTTTCTTTCTGAAGAACTCTCTGATGAAAACTTCGAGTACTTGTGGATGGGTACGAAGATCCTGGGAGGAAGAACCGTCAGAGAAGCCTTGGAGATGATGGATGAAAGGGAGATTTTGGACACCATCCTCCAACACCTCCAGCCACCTCCCCAGGTGTGTGTGATGCAGGGTGGATTTGATTGAAATCAAATCGATTTAAAACATATTTTTACATTCTTGCTTGTATAATCTTAATATTTACAACCAGATGAAGGTTTCATTTTGGGAATAATAAATTTCCAGAGTAGTTTTTACTACTGATTTGGTTATACTGTTAGGAATGCATAGACAGATAATTATGAAATTATTGTGGGGTATAATAAGTTAACTGTGTACAGACGCTTCAGGTTACAGACTCCGCTAACCCAGAAATAGTACCTCGGATTAAGAACTGCCATTGGCTCAGGGGCGAGAGGGGAAAAGCCGGGTGGATTACAGAGAGCCCCCAAAGATCGTGGGAAGCAGCACTTCCTCAGCGGAGGAAGGAGAGGAGATGCAGGGGTCGGAGGAGGCAAGGCGGTGCCAGGACACCTTGCCTGAGCAAAGCGGGGAGGAGGGGGGTCCTCCATTACCCAAGCCTTCCTTGCGCAGTAGGCTTCTGCGCAGAGAGGGGAGGCGCAGACTGGCACCAAGAAATTACTCTGCTGGGGAAGGTTGAAGGGCCGCTCACTCTCAGATTCTGCCCATGAATGAGCAAGACACGGAATAGAGGCGCTCTGCATTCTAAAGGTTTTGATCATTAAGAAGAAAGCTTGAAAACAGACTCTTGAGCCATATTGCCTGATTGCTCTCAAGCAACCAACCGATACCTCTAACAGTGGTGCTTCAGGTTAAGAACAGTTTCAGGTTAAGAACGGACCTCCGGAACGAATTAAGTTCTTAACCTGAGGTACCACTGTATATTTGGACAACTTTTCTGCTGTACCTTATTGGAAGGAGAAAAATAATCATTTCCTTAATAAGAATTTAAACAATTTATTTAACAAAAACAATAACATTATAGCATATATATCCATGTTTGTTAACTGATGTGGTTAAACATTTTTTTAAAAAAAATTCTTAGACTGAATTTTAGCATATTTGAAAAACTCAAAACAAAGTCTTACTTCCCAGTGAACAGCCGTTGGACTATAATGCAACTTAAAAAGAAAAATATATTTCGAAAATTTTTTCCTCCAAAAGCATTTTATTTTAGAAATCCAATTTAATTTTTTTAAAATGTGATTTAAATCAAAGAAATCCATTTAAAAATAATAATAAAAAATTGGGTCATTTATTTTTATCCACCCTGGTCTGATGTTGCGCAGCGTGAACCAGGATTTCCCAACCTGGTGCCCTCTAAATGTTCTGGACCATATGCTGCCTGGGGCTGGTGGGAGCATGTAGAAGGGTTCAAGTTGAGGGGAACTGCCATGAACTATCACAGGCAAAGGCAAACTCGGCCCCCCAGCTGTTTTGGGACTACAGCTCCCATCATCCCTAGCTAATAGGACCAGCGGGTCAGGGGTGATGGGCATTGGAGTCCCCAAACAGCTGGAGGGCCGTGTTTGCCTAGGCCTGAACTATTGGGAGCCCAGCTTGGAGGAAGGTCCTATTTGCACATGCAAGAGACGACTTTCCCCTGGTGAGAAGGAGTGGTGACCACCAGTCTGGGGGGGCTTGGAAAGAGGACCAGGCAAACTTGGGGAAGCAGAGAAGGCAATCAGTGCAGGATCTGTAGACCGGAAGAAGAACCAATCCATGAACTAGATTTGGTGGGGTGACTTGGACCCCAGGAAATGTTGCATTTTTTTTCTTTAACTTTTGCAACTGATCGTTCCCGATATCTGGGAACGTTTCAGAACCCGATATTGTGCAGTAAAAGTTTTGTGACTGTATTGTGCCAAATATGGCCAATATTTCCTCTTCGCTCTCAAGAGCAGTTAATTTGCCAGGCCTGGGCATTTGGCAGAGCAGGCAAGCAAATACTTTATGCAACAGAAAATTTAATAAATAATCATACTGGGAGTGGTATTGTCTGTTTGTTATTATGGTATGTATTTTTTAGTTTTTATATTGTAAACCGCCCTGTGATCTTCGGATGAAGGGCAGTACAGAAATTTAATAAATAATAGTAATAGCCACAATGCCTAGATTCTGTTTGTTCATGGCAGGAAACAAAGTGCTTTAAATGAATGGTGTGTCTCCCAGTCCGGAGGATTTATTTAATCTTCTTTGGAGTGTTACTTTAAAAAAGAAGAATAATTGATTGCAATAGATTTTACTCCAAATGATTTTTGCAAGAAGTCTATTTCTAGGCATGTGGGGGTTTTTTTAGAGAAGACAAGTGGCAGATAGATGGCAACTGCTCTCTAGACAAAAAACATTCACTTTTCTTCATTTTATTCCCAGCAGAAGACATCCAAGCCAGGACACAACAAGGTAAGTCCTTGTCGCGAATTCCTCACGGTGCTTTTAGTAGAATGCTCAGAGTCCCAGGTTCTTTAGTGCAGTATTCATTATTGTGAGCTCAATATATATACAAATATCTACAGAAGCAGTTCATCTAATCAGACAGAGTACCTGCACCTTGAGGCAAAAGAAGACTCCACACTCATCTACACCACTCCACCACTATTGGACAGGCTTCCCTTTTAAACCGGTGACAGCCAATCACATTACTGCTGCATCATTCTGACCCAGCACTTCCACAGAGGGTATTGGATCTGTAGCCTTATTGGAGTTCACTGATTTGGTCTGCGTTGCTCCGGGACAGGAGGAAGGAAGCCAAATGACACCGAGGTTGATTCAAAGAAGAAAGAGTTTATTCTGCTCTCCGGATAGCAGAAGGTACTTGCGTGATCAAGTCCACAGCAAGTCCAAAGAAATGACAAGTTTCATGCAGTATATATATCCTCCAGGCACCCTCTCCCTCCTTCCAACCACATCAACCTATGTACGCAGGTTGACATCACATATGTTCTTGCTCTGGTATTCTTAACCATAAAAGGGTGTTCCTTCCTGTACTTCTGACCATAAAAGGATCTTCCTCTTCCTACTCTTATCTGGGAGGAATAGGTCATAATCTCCGGGAACACGCTCTGGTGCTGTTCCCAGATTGGGTCTGTGCGTCTTTTGTGGTCAGCACAGATAAGGCACACACACATCATCCCTGCTCTACTGGAACTTGGCAACATTGCCGCCACAGACTGATAAGGGAGAGAGCTTCGAGCACAGCCGGGTTTTTGTTTATACATTGACTCAGAGCTCGTTAATGGATTTTAGCTAAGGAAAAATAGGGATTTTGGTGCAGTTTTCAAACTACCTTCACAGTCAGTTTTGGGTTTGGGAAACCCATTCCTTCACATCAGCCTGTTGCAAACTGAAGCCTGCAGACTTACTTGCACAGCATCCTGTGAATCCCAACACTCAAAGGCTTGAGACCTAATAATTCTCTTAGGTCTCGAAATTTAGGAGCATCCAAACATTTTGTATACAAATCTGCCACATTACATTTTGTGTTACAGTGCTGTACCTTGAACACATTTCTTTCCAAAGCATTTTTCACATTTCCATATCTTATAGCAATATGTTTGCTCTTGCTCTTAAAGTTCTGTTGGTTAGCAAGCTGTTGTGCAGCCATGTTGTCATTGAGCACAGAGATTGGCATTTCAGAAGGTATTCCAAGCTCTTTTGTTAGGCAAGCAAACCACTCTACTTGTGACACACATTCGCTTATGGCTGAGTACTCTGCTTCACAAGTACTTGTGGCAACAAATGTTTGTTTCTGGGATTTCCACTGAACCAGGGCATTTCCAATATATATGGCATAGCCAGTGGTAGACTTTCCATTTTCTCTGTCTCCCCAGCTGGCATCAGTATGTGCATACACTTGCTGATCATATCCTGTATCCAGCACCAGTTTGTAATCTTTTGTGCCTTTCAGATACCTTAGGATTCTTTTAAGTGCTACTCAATCTCTCTGAGCCAGGTCTGCACTTCTTTGGCTTAACATGTGCACTGCCAATGTTATGTCGGGTTTCGTCCAGCAACTTAAATATAACAGAAAACCTAACAAAGAATGAAACACAGTTGCATTCTCACATTTTTGTCCTTCTGGTTCATTTTTGTACTGTTTAGTTATGGGAGTGTCAACCTCATTTGCCCTCTCTATTCCATATGTCTTCAGTAACTTTTCGATTTTTTCCTTCTGACTCAGAGAGTAGACGCCCTCTTCATTTCTCTGAACCTCTACTCCTAAGTAATTCTGAATCTATCCCAAATACTTCAGTTTGTGGCTCCAACCTGGTGGAACGCTCTGTCACAAGAGACTAGGGCCCTGCAAGACTTGACATCTTTCCGCAGGGCCTGCAAGACCGAGCTGTTCCACCAGGCCTTTGGTCAGGGTGCATCCTGACTCCCTCCTTTGGCAATCTTTACAAAACTTTAGTTTATGGTTGCCATCAACTTTGAATTTGATCTTAATTAATTTTTTATAATGTTTTATAATGTTGCACTATTTTAGTGTTGTTAGCCGCCCTGAGCCCGGCTTCGGCTGGGGAGGGCGGGATATAAATAAAATTTATTATTATTATTATATGTATTTGTTACCTAGGCTGTTTATAAACCAAGACCCTTGCTTTAGTGCAGTTGTTATTAGACAGATATCATCAACATACAAAGTAAATAACAAACGCTTCCTTGCACCATTGCTGAATATAAACAGGAATCAGCCATGCTTTGTTTGAATCCCATCTTTTTCAAAGTTGTGTCTATGCATTCATGCCATAGACGTGCACTTTGGTGTAAACCATATAGTGCCCTTTGCAGCTTTAACACCATGCTGTCTTTTTCCAGCTCATAACCTGGTATTTGCTGTAACTACACCTCGGCGTCAATAGCAGCATTTAGCAGCTGAGGCAACATCAAAATGATTAACTTTTAACCCCCTCAGACTTGCCATTGCTAAAACTGATTTTACTGTTTCAGCCTTTGCTCTTGGGGCAAACACTTCATCATAATGTATCATTTTCCTTTGTGTAAAGCCCCTTGCAACCAGCCTGGCTTTCCTCTGACAACTACCACCAGCCAGCTTTTTCACTTTAAAAACCCACTTACAGCTTATGGGCTTTTTACCTTCAGGCAATTCTGTAGGTGTCAGCATCGCCCTTGAGCCAGTGTCACCAACTGGACTCATCCACTTCAGCCCCAACTGGGCTAGGCGAGCTGGATAGCACTTCCAGAGACCACCTTCTGCACAGGAAGAGGTCAAAGTGCTGTGGACTCACAGCTTAGAGTTGTGAGCACCAGATTCACTTCCACAAGAAGACAGTCATCGCACAGCAGAGTATAGCAGAGTACAGCAGAGCATAAACGGCTCAGAGAACAGCTCTGTAAAATATCTTCTTTATTCTAGCTACAACTATAATACACAACTATATACAGAGCTAAATGAGGTCTAAACGAAAATGAATGCTGAACTGCACTGAGTGTCTGCAGCTGCTCTTAGCAGCAACCTTATCTATACACACGATCTCTCTCTAACACTCAGTCTCTCTCTCCGACACTTTGATGTGAGGCTGGAGCGGAATAAGTAGAGAGCAAAAACCGCCCCCTCCTCTCTGGAGAATCAGCAGAGAACATCAGCAGATTCTTGGATATGGGAGGGGTGAAATCTCCTCAGTAGGTACAAACACATTGTTATTTAGCAGAGAGTTATACTCTACCTGCATTGCCTTTAACCACACCTCTTTCTCTAGAGTAGGTAACTCCTGCACTTCTTCAAAGTTTGCTGGCTCAGTTACACAAACCTGGTTTATGGTGGCTGGGAACCCATAACGGGCTGGAGGTTGGCCTTTATTACTTCTTTCAGACCTCCTTGGTTCATTAATCTCACCCCCTGGGCTACCTTTAGGACTGCTTTTGGGGTGGATTGACTCTGGAGATTTACCTCCTTCTGTCCCTGTTGCACTTTCTCCCCACCCCCTGCTCCATGCTAGCAGCTGGAGAAAAATGCTCAGTCTTTACCTCCTCCCTTTCAATTTCTCTGGGAGAGCATCCAATTCTTAGCTTTCTTTCAATGGCCTTATCAGGTACGCTTGGCAGTAAAACGTTTTCTGGCAGCAGGTTTGCATGTATCTTGGGCCAATTTCTTTGCTCATTAAAGCTGGCTGACCAACTATAACTCAAAAGATTTTTATCATCTTCAAACCTGTAGGCTTTCGTACCGCTTTCATACCCAAGAAATAGCAACTGCGGTGCCCTTTTCCCACCTTTTCTTCGGGGTTTTTACAGGTATGCCAACCCATGCCTTTGTCCCAAAGATTCTCAAATGTTGCAAACTGGGACTTTTGTTATAGAGAATCTTATAGGGTATGTCATCTAGTACCCTTGACCACAAACAATTTCCAATATAATTCCCTGTCTTAATACTCTCAGCCCAGTATTTAATTGGAAGATTTGCATCTGCCAACAATGCTTTCATTTGTGTCTGCAAGACACCTCCCCTACGCTCTGCTACTCCATTCTCCTGAGGAGTCGCCACAGTGGTAAGCCTATGTTTAATCCCTTGGGATCGCAACCAGTTTCTTAGGGAGCTTGCCATAAATTCTCCTCCCGTCTGTCTGAATAGAGCACACCTTTTGGCCAAGTTGTCTTTCTATCCTTCTTACCCAGAACTTCAAAGTTTGGGCAACATCAGATTTTTGCTTTAATGGATAGACCCAGCCAAATCTAGAATAGTCATCCACTAGGATCAAATAATACTTGTTACGGGAGACACTTGGTGGAAAAGGACCAGTTACATCAGCATGAACCAACTCCAGTGGTTTTTTTGTTTCTCTCTGGCTTGCTCTTGCTACTGGGCAAGCCCTGCTTTTAACCTCCTTGCAGATATTGCAGTCTAAGTAATTATCACAACTTTTAATGTTTTTCATCCCCCCACACAACTCCAATGTTTTGTTCAGCACCTTAAAGCTGCCATGAGCCAGACGCCTGTGCAGCAGATGAATACACATATCATGGGTTGGGACATTTTGCACATTCACAACCTTAGACTCACACTGCAGTACATATATATTAATTCTAAGGTTAGCATTTGCCAATACTGCCCCATTTTGCTTTATCTGGCACTGATCTCCCACAAAGTTTACTTCAAAGCCTGCTTTTGCCAAGTCAGGAATACTCAGGAGATTGTTTTGCAAACTAGGCACACACAACACATTCCTGAATGTGTGTCCCAGCTGTGGGAACACAATCTCCCCCTCACAGACTACATTAGCTTTCTGGCCTGTAGCAAGACTTAGATGGTTTTGTTTGAAGCCCTAGCATCAGTTAGCAATGCTTTTCTTTTACAAAAAGTTTCAGAAGCTCCGCTGTCCAGAACCCACAGCTCTTCATTTTCTTGGCCATCTGCAGACACCCAAGCGGTAGACTCTCTCTGCTGCCTCCTGTGCTTCTGCTGTTTTTGTTGTTTCCTTGGGCAGTCCCGAAGCAGATGTCCACTGGACTTGCAGCAAAAACACCTTTTTACTTTGTCGACCACCAGCTGGTCTGCAGCAGCTCCTCCTGGTTGTTTCTCCGGCTCCCGACACCTCTGCTCTTCCCGGCTGTTGTTCCCTCTGGGATGCTCCAACAGCTGGGCTGAGGTCATCTTTCGCTCTGAACGCCTGTCCTCCTCTGCATACAACCGTCCGGTAACGTATTCCAGAGTCAGCTTATCAGTCTCTACTGACTCGAGGGAATTGACCAGCATATCATAGCTGTCATCAAGGGAACTCAGGACTATAAAGACTTTGTCCTCTTCCCCCACAGGCCTCCCTCTTAAGACTAGCTCCTAGAAACAGCCTGTTAGGAATTTTAGGTGGTTCACCAGGGAGTCCCCCGGTGTCTTCCGACACCGGTACGTTCTCCTGGTCAGTGTTATCAGCGAGCCAGCTGTCTCTCGCACATGGACAGCCTTGAGTGCATTCCACGCCTCACTTGCCATCAAAAGTGTGTCATGAGAATGAAATACGAGGCTGCTGGGTTAGACCAGCAGCCTGCACAGTCCAGCATCCTTATCTCACAGTGGCCAACCAGATGCCCATGGGAAACTGGAAAGCAGAATTCGAACACAGAGCCCTCTCCCCTTCCTGTGGTTTCCAGCAACTGGTATTCAGAAGCATTCCTGCCTCCAACAGTGGAGGCAGAGCAATTAGGACATGTTGAACTTGTCAACTTTCAAATTCCCCAAATGAGGAGTACTAAAGAGTTGTAATAGGGACGCGGGTGGCACTGTGGGTTAAACCACTGTGCCGCTTGGGCTTGCCGATCGGAAGGTCGGCGGTTTGAATCCCTGCGACAGGGTGAGCTCCTGTTGTTCGGTCCCAGCTCCTACCCACCTAGCAGTTCAAAAGCACACAGTGCAAGTAAATAATAATAATAATGATGATGATGATAATAATAATAATAATAATCATCATCATCATCATCATCATCATCATTTATTTATATCCCACCCTCCCCAGCCGAAGCCAGTACTGCTCTGGCTGGAAGGTAAACGGCATTTCCATGTGCTGCTCTGGTTTCGCCAGAAGCAGCTTAGTCATGCTGGCCTCATGACCTGGAGAAACTGTCTGCGGAAGCGGACAAATGCCGGCTCCCTCGGCCTTAAAGCGAGATGAGCTTTAAGCCCAGAGTCATTTGCGACTGGACTTAATTGTCAGGGGTCCCTTTACCTTTACCTTTAAAGAGTTGTAACATGACTTGGGAATTCAGAAGATGTGTAAAATTGCATGCAAATCATTAAAACAATTGCCTAGTACTTGCAATCTATTATTATTTAGTATTACCCGACATTTTCAGACGGTAAAATTGAAATTCTTTGGTTTTCCAAAAGCAGTTGATGTAGCTGGTGCGGTCTCCTCCCTGTAACTCACCCAAACCTTCCCCAACCCTTAGAACGCCCTCTATAGATACTATGGACTCAAGCTGCGGGATTCCAGGAGCGCAGAGACAGTCCACCAGTACCTGCACTTACTCCTGAGGTTGCCTCTCGAAGAGGAAGCAGACAGAGAGGTGAGTGAATGTGTGGGATGTCAGGGGGGAGGAGAGCCAGCGGGACTGGGACTGTGCTCACATGGAGACTCTCCACCTCCAGCCGTGTCCTGGAAGAGCCTTCTCCTTCTGAACCCTCATGCTTCAAGCGCCTCCCCAGGCTGCTCCCCAGTGTCCCACCACCACAATCCAGGGTCCCCCACTCTTACTCATCCAGCCAGTCCCTGACATTACCCCACAGACCCCACCAGCCCTCTGTCCTGATTTCCGGATTGGTCTCTGCTCATGACCTTCGCTCCTCCAAGGATTTTGTGCCCACCCAGTCACCCCCTCAAAGCCCCTTACAGGAGGAACCGCTTTTCAGCATTCAACATATCTGGGGCAGATTTGTTTAGTTTTGGGTTAGATCAGAGCAGCCAACAAGTGGCCCTCAATGCCTTTCTTGGCAGCCCTCAGCAACCTTGGAGGCACCCCTACACACCTGTAGGCCTTGCACCGCCTTCCCAAAGCTGAGTAAGGAGGTGCTGGGCTTGGGGAAGGAGGCAGGTGTGATCTGTCAGGGTCCTAGAGTCCTCAGTTAGCTCTTTCCCATCTTTGGCAAGAAGGTGGGAAGGCGCTAGGTCCCACCAGAGCCTCGTGCCTCCTTCCCAAAACCCAGCGCCTCACCTGTCTACCTTTGGGAAGGCAGCATGCGGGCCGGGGCGTGTGTGTCAAATTTTGGCCTTGCTCCCCTCTCCCACATGACAAGTCAGTGTGCGGCCCACAGTTCTGTGCTGAACTACTCTTGTGGCCCACTTGGTATGAGAAATTGGAGCACCCTGGTTTAGATGGTGCATATTCCTGCTCTGGCGCCCTTGGGTGAGGGGTGGATTACAAATACTTCCAGGGAATAAATGATGCATTTTAATGTAGTTGGGTGTTTAATGAAGCCAAGAACTGGATCACAAGATTCGAAAATGTCAGAATGCAAGGTATCCTTGCATTGCAAGCTGCACATGAGTCTGGGAGGTGTGGTCTGGTCAGTTCACATCAGAATCCACAGAAATATCGTTCTTCAAACCACCCCTATTATTATCCGGGATGAAAGGATCTGTTCAAATTGGTTCTCTAAGTGTCTCATTTTTCCACTCTTAAATTTGGTTCCCCACATTTTGCAGCAATCTGCTTACAGAATCACATTTATCCTCCATCCCCCATGATCAGCTTAGCTTAATGGTTGCCCTCAATTTCATTTTAATTGATTTTAATTAATTTTTATAATGAAATGTTTTTAGAATGTTGTACTATTTTATTGTTGTTAGCTGCCCTGAGCCCGGCTTTGGCTGGGGAGGGCGGGATATAAAAAAAATTTATTATTATTATTATCACTAATTGCAATCAAGAAAATGACATATTTGACGTGCCTCATTCTCCCTAGGGAATTTCTGAGGCTATCGGTGTGGCTTCAAGCACCCATATTTCCCAGGTGCTGATGGCAGTGCGGGATTTTGGCCGTGCAGCCATTGCAAGGAAGACTGAGACGTCTGAGGTAAGGGTGTGAAGTGAGGAAAGAGCGCAGCAAGAGTGTAGGTCAGCCACCCCCAGCCTGGTGCCCCTTCCCCATCCGTGTGTTTTGAATTGGAACTCCCGTCAGCCCCTGACAGCATGGCCAATGGTTAGACAAAGGTCCTGGCAAATTGGATCCTTAGCGGCTATTTACATCCACACCAAAGCATGTGAAGCAGCCTCTGGGTTCCTCTGATCTAGTAAAAAAGAGCTGTGTTGGAAAAGAACGAATCCTGCCCCATTTCCAAATACAGTGGTGCCCCACAAGACGAATGCCTCGCAAGACGGAAAACCCGCTAGACGAAAGGGTTTTCCGTTTTTCAATGCGCTTCGCAAGACGAATTTCCCTATGGGCTTGCTTCGCAAGACGAAAATGTCTTGCGATTCTTGCGATTTTTTTCCGCTCCCCACCCCCTTTTTCTAAGGCACTAAGCTGCTAATAGCCTTTTAGCAGCTAATCCGCTAATCCCTTAAGCCTTTAATAGCCGCTAATAGCCGCTAATAGCCGCTAAACCGCTAATAGCGCTAATCCGCTAATAGGGTTGCTTCGCAAGACGAAAAAACTGCTAGACGAAGAGACTCGCGGAACGGATTCTTTTCGTCTTGCGAGGCACCACTGTATGCTCTTTTTCAAGGGATGGGATCCTTACCATTCCAAAAAGGCAATTGGATCTGCTCATCCTCTCAGTATGGAAGCCAGACAGCTTCCTCTGTGGGTATGTCTCAGTCATCCTTCTGTAGTGGGCTCCAGCAGTCCTGTCTCTGTGGCTCCAGATCCTAGATCTGATCTGATCCCTTGGCTCAGTCAGTCAGTCAAACGGATTCGTTAGAAACCATTGGTCATCCCCCAAAGTACACTGACCCCTGTTTTTAGGTTGGTTGTCAGATGGTTGGTTGGCATTTCTTCAATAGTGGAAGCTAATGGGGGACCCCCAAGGGTCATCTAGTCCAACCCCCTCCGATGCAGGAATCTCAGCTCAAGCATCCCTGAGAGATGGCCATCCAATGTCCAACGAAGGAGAGTCCACAACCTCCCAAGGGAGAGTGTTCTGCTGTCAGAAAGCTTTGAATGAAAACCGTCTTAGAGTTTGGAAGAGGGGACACCTCTCCAACTGAGGGGAGGGAGCAGAACCCAAGAGAGAAGGCAGTCGGCAGGCTGGGAGAGGCAGAGAGAAAGAGGGGAGAGGTTTCAGCTGCATCCCGGGGCAGGGCAGCTGCCAAATTTGCTCTCGTGCAAGGGTTCTTCTGCCTTACGGGAGTGCCTGCTGGCCCCATTCAACTATGTTTTAGAGTAGACCCATTGAATTTAATGAACATGACTAAGTTAGGCCCATTCACTTCGACAGGTCTACTTGAAGCAAAGCATAGTTGAGTGTCACTCTCTGTGTATATATATTTGTCAATTAAGCGAATTATTACAAAGGCTTAGTAACTGCATGCGGATCTAACAGTTCCATAACTTGAGGGGGCCTTGGGGTCATGTGCCCCCGACTCTCCAATTCTCCAACCCAGAACCTTTTCCTTCCACTTTCAGTTAACTTCCCTCAAGCTTCTGGTCTCCGTTTTGCAACTGTGCTAGAGGAGAAGGGAGCAGGAGCCGATGAGTCCAAGGCTCATTCACACAATAAGCCATAGTTTATCACAGAGGTAACCAAAATGGGGCCCTTCAGATGCTACAGACTGCAACTCCCATCCCTCCTGACCACTGGCCATGCTGGCTGAGGCTGATGGGAGCTAGAGGCCAACCTATGTTGATGCCCTCTGGTTTATTGTTACATCTGAACGCAGCCCTGAACTCTCTTGTGCTCTGCCATCCAAGAGAAATGAAACCCAGGAGTGTAGTACCCCTGGATTTTTGCTGTGAGTTGGGAAATGACCAAGGAAATTTCCCAACCCTCACTATGGAGAAGATGAACAGATCCACCCGGTTCATTTTAATTTTAAAAAAGAAGCTCCCATGGAAAAGAGCACCAGTGGTCAGTCTACCCTACACTGTCCTGCACTTTCTCCCTCATTGACTGACCAAACCCAAAGAGAACACCTTCATGGTTCCTCGTCATCCTGGGGGAAAAGTGACCAGTGGGGTGTCACAGGGTTCTGTCCTGGGCCCGTTGTTGTTCCACGTTTTTTTTAAAATAAATGACTTGGATGAAGGAATTGAGGGGATGCTCATCAAATTTCAGATGACACCAAACTGGGAAGGGTAGCCAATGCCACAGAAGACAGAATCGGGATTCAATATAACCTTAACAGATTGGAGAACTGGGCTCAAACTAACAAAATGAAATTCAATAGGGTCAAATGTCAGGCTCTACATTTAGGCAGGAAGAACCTGATGCACATATATAGGGTGGGGGAGCCCTGGCTTGCCAGCAGTTTGAGTTTCCTGGAGAAAAAAAGAATACAAAATTTGTAAGTTTTTGTTGCTTAGTCGTTTAGTCGTGTCCGACTCTTCATGACCCCCTGGACCAGAGCACGCCAGGCACTCCTGTCTTCCACTGCCTCCCACAGCTTGGTCAAACTCATGCTGGTAGCTTCGAGGACACTGTCCAGCCATCTCGTCCTCTGTTGTCCCCTTCTCCTTGTGCCCTCCACCTTTCGCACAACAACTTACTGACTACTAATATTTTCCCAGCTGCTAAAAGGTCCCTACTAAATGGTGATTTGTCTCCAATTGCACTTAAGGTTCCCAAACTCACTTTCCCCATCCTTTCCCTCCAGAATACTAGCAAGACGAATGCCAGTATCACCGTCATCCTTTGCTGCGGGCAAATGTCATTCGGGGCACGGCAGGATGACCTCCCCTTTTTTATAGACCAGATCACAGAGGAGCTCCTCTTCCAATTCCAGAACAGCAGGAAGGTATGGCTCTGATTATCACACACACTCCTGTTGTTTGATCTCTCAGCTATACCATACTTTTCCGTGTATAAGACGAGGTGTTTTTTATTATTATTAAAAAATGATGTTTAAAAATAAGGGTCATCTTATACACAGATAGTGCATAGGGGGGAGGGGGGATTGGTTGCCGCTGTAAGCCGGAGATAGTCAGCGGCTATTGTGCGTGTTATTGGTGGCTGCGGCAAGGGGTGGTGTTGACTGGCTGTCGCTGCGGAAATTGGGAAGGCGATTGGCGGTTTCTGCCGGCGAGGGACAGACAATAAGTAGGTTTTGCGACGTGTGTGAGTGGCAGCATAGGTCCAGCGGGTGAGCAATTTTTGGAATCCCCTCCCCCAAATAGCTGAACAACTGTGGGTAATCCTCCTCCCCAAAAGCTCAGCAACTCTGGGCAATCCTTCCCCCATTTTCTTAATTTGGAGTCCCCCAAAATAGGGGGTGTCTTATACACGAAAAAATACGGTATATCCTGCCTTTCTCCTGTCATACGACTCCATTTCCCCCGTGGTCACCATCCAGGCACTGAGCAGACCTCCTGAGCTCTGTCAAGGTTCTGTGTCCAGTTCTGGGCACCACAGTTCAAGAAGGACACTGACAAACTGGAACGTGTCCAGAGGAGGGCAACCAAAATGGTCAAAGGCCTGGAAACGATGCCTTATGAGGAACGGCTAAGGGAGCTGGGCATGTTTAGCCTGGAGAAGAGGAGGTTAAGGGGTGATATGATAGCCATGTTCAAATATATAAAAGGATGTCACATAGAGGAGGGAGAAAGGTTGTTTTCTGCTGCTCCAGAGAAGCGGACACGGAGCAATGAATCCAAACTACAAGAAAGAAGATTCCACCTAAACATTAGGAAGAACTTCCTGACAGTAAGAGCTGTTCGACAGTGGAATTTGCTGCCAAGGAGTGTGGTGGAGTCTCCTTCTTTGGAGGTCTTTAAGCAGAGGCTTGACAACCATATGTCAGGAGTGCTCTGATGGTGTTTCCTGCTTGACAACCATATGTCAGGAGTGCTCTGATGGTGTTTCCTGCTTGGCAGGGGGTTGGACTCGATGGCCCTTGTGGTCTCTTCCAACTCTATGATTCTATGATTCTAAGGTCCTTGCACCACATGCCTTCAGACTGTGCCCTAGGGCAGGGTCTTTGGCTTCATCCACCAAAGGGTTGTAGACTGGGATGTATACTGACTCCACCCTTAGGACCAGATGGGGCATTACAGTGGTACCTTGGTTCTCAAACTTAATCCATTCTGAAACCAAAGCGTTCCAAACCAAGGCACGCTTTCCCATAGAAAGTAATGCAAAATGGATTAATTATTTCCAGACTTTTTTTAAAGAAACCCTAAAACAGCAATTTAACATGAATTTAACTATCTAACAAGACCATTTCTGGGTTAGGGTTAATTTTTGGATTGGGTTAGTGTTAGGGTAAGGATTAGAATTAGGGTTAGGGTCAGTGTGGCTTTATGTTTCCTTGTGATTTTGATTCAAATTCAATTTTACAAAATCCCTTCTCCTTTCAGAACGAGGCTTTGAAGAAGAGCTTTATGAAGGCAGCAACTCTAACAACCAAGGCGCTTGTGCAATCGAATGTGGGATATGTCACCTTCCCCCACAAAGACGAGCTCACCTTCTGCATCATAGTGAGTAAAAAGAAAAAGAAAAAAATAGGGGGAATCTCCTGGGGTTTCTTTTCAGAGCGTTTTTTCTTAAAAATAGCCGCATAGGTCTAGCTCTGGGTTCATGTTCTGACCATCTGGCCCCAAACCATTTCTGGGTGGTCACGTTCTGCTCCAGCTCAAGTTTCCAAACCCTCTTGAAAGGCAGCCCTGCATTGTGGCAACCTCAGCAGGCTGTCACCAGCGCCTAAGTAAAAGAGGCTAGGTTCTCCCAGGAGGAGAGGGCTGTTGATGGCTCCCAGCCATGATTGCTATGTTCTACCTCCACAGAGGAAGGAAGCAATGTTTCTGAATATAGTTGCTGGAAGCCACAGGTGGGGAGAGGGCTCTTGGGCTCATGGTCTGCTCCCTGGTTTCTCACAGACGTCTGGTTGGCCACTGTGAGAATGCTGTGAGGATGCTGGACTAGATGGGCCCTTGGCCTGGTCCAGAAGGCTGATCTTATGCTGTTCTTATGCAGTAGAGCTCTGCCCAGGAGAAAAAGGGATCTTATTCCCAGATCCAGGAAGCCCACTCTTCTCCTCTAGGAGGACCCACTTGCCAATTGCAAAGAAGTTGTCAAGTGGGCTGGATAGAGAGCACAACTCAGGGCTTGGTGTGGTGGTGGCAGGGATGGCGCCTCCAGTTCCCCGACATGCTGTGTGCTTCCCCACCACAGGAGGTTATCAAAGAGGAGCCGATGGCATCGCTCACCATCCTACATGAAGCAATGGAAAACATCATTCGCATGACGTAAGTACGGCCAGACACAGTACATATTTCTTCACCAGGTTTATGGACTGCTGGGTGCTGATCCTTTCCTCTCCCCTTCTTTCTCTTTTCAGTGCCTTGAGACCACGCATGGACCCCCTGCTCCGGTCTCAGCTGCTACAGAAAACCATCAGAAAGGTCTTCCAATTGCCATCATTGCAGGTTACGAAGGTCAAAGCCGGGAGCTCTGTGCCAGCAACACAGAGCCAGGTGACTAGACCTTCTGCTTCTGGAGGAAAATGGGGTTGCCAGGTTAAAGGATTTGGGGGCAAAGAGTCTGAGCCGTGTAAGCTGCAAAGAATGCTGCCCGAGACACTTGACCCATCACAATGATGTAACAACCAGAGACTTTGGGTGTATATTTTTGATTTTAATCATGTTTCCATATTTATTGCATTTCACCTTTGGCTAGAATGCATCCACAAATGATTCCTGCATGCCTGAATTTTGTGACTCTCATGCCTCCCTCCTACGCTGCATTTAATTTTATTTGTTTGCTTGTTTGTTTATATGCTGCCCATCTGACTGGGTTACTCTAGCCACTCTGGGCGGCTTCCAACAAATTAAAACACAGCCAGACATCAAATATTTAAAACTTCCCTATACAGGGCTGCCTTCAGATGTCTTCAGACGGAAGTATAATGATGTATCTCTCTGACATCTGATAGGAGGGTGTTCCACGGGGTGGGCCCCACCACCAAGGCAGCCCTCTGCCTTGGAACACCCCAAGGAAGTTGAGCCCAGTGTGGAGTCCTGTATCTTTATTTTTTTAAAAATAATATTTATTAGATATTTTATAATTATAAAAAGAAAAACAATAAAAAAACAATACATGGGTTCAGCAAACAATACATCAACAATAAAAAACAATACAACAATACAACATAAAAAAACAAAAACACACATCCAAATTTTATATCTATATCTTTCATTAGCTTATTTCCTCGACTTCCTCGCACCTCCTTTTTTTGTATTCTATTCAAATTAACTGGTTCAACAAATCCTTTCCCTCTTCTTCAATTTTTGTTCTATAATTTATCCTAACACAATTTAACTTTAAATTTTCCACATTAACACTTAATATTCATATAATTCTTAATAACACTTCTGCTAAAACCATATAGCTTCATTCCAATATTCTTCTAACATTCATTAATTTTGCAATATTTCTGTAAATATACTTTAATTTTTTTCCAATCTTCTTCCATCGACTCTTCTCCCTGGTCTCGGATTCTGCCGGTCATTTCCGCCATTTCCATGTAGTCGGAATCCTGTGTCTTTATATCGCATGACCTGTAACCTTACATACATCAAGAAACGTTTGATGTTTATGACTCTTTGTGTGCCGTTCTTGAACCCCTGCATAAGCTTTGTTACGAATTTGGACTAGAAGGCTCCAGAGCGTATGGGATTTCCAAGGGGGTCTTCAGCTTCTAAGTGCTTTTGCTTCTCTCCTTCCAGGACTGGTATCAAGAGACCATCTACATCTGGCTCAACATGCTCACCAGCTTGCTGTCGGAGGCCCCCTCTCTGGAGACGCTGCAGGAGATATTAGTGGTAAGGGAGCCCCCAAGGTGTCAGAGCAGGGGGAAGCAGCAGCTCCCATACCGGAGGACAGACCCTCTTGAAAGGATTGCACGGGGGGCATCTGTGGCCAACTCGCTGGTTGTGGGTGCTGATGGTCAAGTGGGCCTCTGTTCTGCTAGCAATGCTTGTGCAAGGCACACAAGATATGTCCTCTGCTGATGGCGTATGGGGAAGGGCTGTGGCTCGGGGCAGAGCATCTGTCTTGCATGGCCAAGGTCCCCGGTTCAGTCCTCAGCATCTCCAGGTGGGGCTGGGAAAAGGCTCTCTGTCTGAAAGCCCAAAGGGCCAACTGCCAGTCCTCAGCACCTGTGGATCAATGGCTGGGCTTGGTCTAAGGATGCTTCCTGCATTCCATTGCTATGGCTGTGGTGAGGTGTATGTTGTATTGTTGTAATTATCACACACACAAACACACAAATGACAGATTGCAGGGCGGTTCACAACATAAAAATACAAAATTAGAACAGAAAATGCATAATAAAACAAAAGCAACCCAAGAGCCAATTAATATCTAATTCTACTAATGCTTTTTTTTTAATGGCTTCTTTTTTCTGTGTCTTTAGTTGTTCTTGTTTTGTTTGTAAGCTGCCTCGAGTCCCTGTCTGGGAAAAAGGTGGGGTATTATTATTATTATTATTATTAATAATAATAATAATAATAAACAAATTGCAGCAAACTTCCTCCTTTACAAAACAACCCCTTTTTGCAATTTGTCCCCTCTATGAAGCTTTGCGAATTTGCAAACCTGGATTAAGGGTTGTCCTTCCATGTGATGACAATGATTTCTCTCTCGCAGCACACAAATGGCTGGATTGACGCCACAAAAATCAGTGAGAGGCAAAGAGCAGTCAAGACCACCAACGTACTCATGAAATATGTCTCCGAGCATTTGGACTTTGATGTGAGTGACCAAGGCTTAACGCTGCAATTTCATAATCGTATTGCGTTGGAAAGTTCAGGTGTGAACTAGATGAAAGCTGTATGGCATGGCCATCCCAGGGGAAGGTGCCAGCCAGTGCTATTTTTCTAGAAAAAGAGGTGCCAGGACTCACCATGAACTCACCTCCCTCATTCTCTTATCATGGCAATAGCGCCCACCTGAGAGGTGCCAGTGTTAGCTATTTGCAGTATAGTAGCACTGCAGAGAGCTTGCTGGGGAGACCATGCATTAAAAAGGGACTCAAAAATAACTAAACAAGGTTTTAATAACAAAAGCAAAAACTCCTTATACACTAAATACACCAACAACAAACCAGACCCAACCACCAACCCATCCCCCAGGGTAACGGGAGAGCTAGGTGCTGCTCATATACTACACCCAAATGCTGACACAGCCATTCAACATTCAACCATTCAACCATTCAACATTCAACCATTCAACAGCCAGAACTGAGTTCCAGTGAGTTCTGGCTGGGGAAAAAGCCCTGGGGCAAGCCTAGGGTGGGCCACCTAAGCACAGCTCTCTTGCCCTGCGCCCCTCTGTCACCTTTGTCAACTGAAAGCATGCCAGACGGTTTTCTCTTGCTGGGCTCTGTGGGACAAGGGCTGACTGTGCATCTCTCTCTCTCTCCACCTCCTAGGTATCCCAGGATTTCCCCCTTCTTGGACAGCTGGTGGCGCTCTTGTCCCTTCACCTCGCAGACAATGTGAAGGAGATTGGCCTGCAGTCAGCGGAGGCCTTGTACCATCTCCATTACATCATGATAGCCAAAATGGGTGAGGGCGATGCTGGGAAATGGCTTGTTTCTTGTAAGCCGCAGGGTGGGAGATCTGTAGCCCTCCAGAGGCTGCTCCAACTCCCATCATCCCTGAGTGTTGCCCATGCTGGCTGCTGCTAGGGTTGATCAGGGAGTTCAGGAGGGCCAGAATTCGTGCCAGCACTGGCCTAACGCCAACACCCTGTTGGCCAGAGACGAGAGGGCAGTCTTGGGGGAGGGATTCACTGCTGAAGAACATCAGAAAAGCCTTCTGGACCTGACCAGTGTCCCAGCCCAGTCCAGCATCCTGTTCCCACAGGGGTTGACCAGATGCCTGTGGGAATCCATTCAAGCGCTTTCTACTCCTGTACTTTGCTGCCTCTGACCATGGAGGCAAAGCATAGCCATCCTGGCTAATAGCCATGGGTAGCCTTCTCTTCCATGAATTTGCCTCATCTTCTTTGAAAGCCATCTTGGTCCGTGGCCATCAGTGCCTCCTGTGGCCGGGAGTTCCAGAGTTTAGCTGTGCACTGCAAGAAGAAGGACCATCCTGAAACTTCAGTTTCATTGGAGGTCCAGTTGTTCTCATGTTCTCTCTCCACTTTCTCCATGCCATACATTGTGTCTCCTCTTCCTCGCCGTTTTTCTAAACGGACCCCCCCCCCGCCAAATGCTGCAACCAGCTCCACAAGCACCCCAATCCTTTTGGTTGCCCCCTTCTGAACCTTTTTCCCAGTTCTGAATTATAATTTTTGAGGTGAAATCGATAATTGTTTTTGTTGGTCCCAGTGGGAAAACTGGAGGTTTTGAGCAGGGAGCACTAATGCTGGGTTCTTTTGCATGCATATTCCAAAACCCGACCCTGCTTAGGTAAGGAACTGGAGAAGAGGAGGAATAAAAATAAGAAAGGCAACATGGTCAGATGGGTCCGAGAAGACTTCTTCATCCCTGGGCCCTCCCTCTTCCACTACAACATCGCAAAAGTGGCCAAGGTAGGGGTGGCTTTTTGTACTCTTTATTGCTATGACCGCAGCCACTCCCAGTTAGCAAAGATTTGCTCATTCGGGCCAATGGGGCCCTGCCCCACCAACTTCAGCCTGCCCTCAGGCAGCCCACGCTCAGAACAGTTCACACTGGAAGCCAAAAGCTATCAAATCGAGGCTTTCAGAATCAATAGGAGAACTGAAACACAACCCGCCTTTGAAATTCACATGTCCTTGAATTTCGCAATGCCAAACAGTGTGTAAAAAAAAACATGCGTGAGCTATTAGTGTAAATAACTTTCAGAAATGCATTGTATTAGAATAAATTGCTCAAAGACAAGTGCCCGCTAGCCTAAACTGCATGCAGAATTCTACTTATTGAAATTCTACCAGGTGCTGGGAGACCTAGGGTTCAGATCCCCACTCAGCCCTGAAACTCACGAGTCAGTCACAGTCTCTCAGTCTAACCTACCTCATGAGACTAAAACGGGGAGGAGAGAGAACCATGCATTGCCACCTTGGGCTCCTCAGAGTGGAAAAGGGATAGGAAAAGTTGACTTATTCGGTGCATCTTTCACGAGGCACTGCCAAGCCAATGAACTATGCCAACATTGTGGTGGGTGTTTTTGTTGTATATTAAGAACTAAACACACAGCCGGCAGGTTCCCACCCAGTCTGTTTGGCATTGGTTATATAACGGATAGCCACTATTACTCACCCTCTCTGTTCCTGCGAGAATTTTTTTTTTTTAATTTTCTAGTCTGATTTTAGATTGAACCTTTTCATGTTCCAATGTCATAACCAATTTAAGATGTGGATCGAAAATAGCAAGGCGTCACCTGACTTTTATTTTTGTTTGTTGTAAAATCTTTCAGCTACTTAAATAAACACATAAATAGAATCACCGAATTGTAGAGTTGGAAGGGACGCGGGGGTCACTTAGTTCAACCCTCTCAAGGCAGAGTGGAGATACATTTCACTTGGTTTGTGAAGGCACCCTCGGACTACTGAAACGTGGTCAGAGTGTGGAGCAGAAGAAAACTCCCACTTCTTTCTTCTTTGTGCCAGGCTTTTGGGGAGCACCTCACGCCCAGCCAGATCAACGAAGTCGTGTTGAAGGCGATTGACAACCTGACAGTGGAAGACAGAGCCGTCTCTCAGGCTGCAGGAAAGCTCCTGAGGTCCTTCCTTGAGGAATGCGGGATGGAAATGGAAAACGTAAGGCTCAAAATGGAGGCAGGGGGAGCAGGTTTCCTCTAAATTAAACATTCTCTTTGGACTTAGAATTAGCTTCTTTCTGGGAAGTAAGAAGAGCCAGTGTGGTGTAGTGGTTAAGAGCGGTAGTCTCGTAATCTGGGGAACTGGGTTTGTGTCTCTGCTCCTCCACATGCAGCTGCTGGGTGACCTTGGGCCAGTCACACTTCTTTGAAGTCTCTCAGCCCCACTCACCTCATAGAGTGTTTGTTGTGGGGGAGGAAGGGAAAGGAGAATGTTAGCCGCTTTGAGACTCCTTCGGGTAGTGATAAAGCAGGATATCAAATCCAAACTCGAAGGGGGCGAAGGGGATCGAGATATGGATATGCTCGTACCCCTTCCAATCTGCGCCTCATCCCGAGGGACGAGGGTAGGGTGAGCAAGGATTACTCACCTCCGTCACTGGTGTTGTGCAATGCCAGGTCTATAGGCAAAAAAACCGCCACCCTGCGAGATTTATTTATCTCGCAGGGGGTCGACCTGGCTTGTGTGACGGAGACCTGGGTGCGCGAAGGGGCAACAGTTACCTTGCGAGAGATGGCGCCCCCGGATTTCTCCGTCCTCCACCAGTCGCGGACTGTGGGCCGGGGGGGAGGGGTGGCATTATTAATCCGGGAAGATTGTCCTTTCAGGGCTCTACCATCGCCATCGATCCCCGGCATTGAATGTGTTGGCCTAGTGTGGGGCTCCAAGGAGAGCTTGGCTGTCTGGCTGGTGTACCGGCCACCTAGCGCACCAGCAGCCACCCTGTCAGGCCTATTGGAGGCGGTGGCCGGCTGGGCCTTGGAGTTCCCTAACCTATTGGTATTGGGGGACTTCAACATCCATGCTGATGCCACTCCCTCCTCACAGGCTCTGGACCTGGTGTCTTCCATGGCGACACTAGGGCTCTCCCAGTTTGTTTCGGGCCCCACACATCAAGCAGGCCACACGCTGGATTTGATCTTTGGCGTAGGTATAGATGTGATCATGTCTCCTTCGATGTAGGTACCATGGTCTGATCACTACGCTCTGAAAGCCAGGATTGACTTTCCACCCCCACCCTGCTTAGGTGGCAAGCCGATTTGGGCTCGCCCGCAGAGGCTGATGGACCCTGATAGATTCCGCCAAGCCTTGCGGGACCTTGCTCCCCCTGGCGACTCATTGACTGAGCTTGTTGAGGGCTGGAATATCCAGCTCCTGGCAGCCATCGATGAGATCGCACCTAAGCGCCCTCTGCGACCCCGCAGAAACCGGGCTCCCTGGTTTACCGAGGAGCTCCGGAAAATGAAGCGGGACCTCAGACGGCTAGAGCGAGTATGGTGGGGTGCCCGTGACGGAGCCTCAAGAACATCTTATAGGGCTTTTATGAAAACCTACGAGATGGCAGTGAAGGCTGCTAAGAAGTCTTACTTCTCGGCCTCCATTGCATCCGCTAGCTCTCGCCTGGCGCAATTATTTAGGATAATCAGGTCTTTAACGTCCCTTGAGGGACAGCCAAATTTAAATAACAATTTGACACACAGCTGTGAGGCATTTGCGAGCTTTTTTGTGGAGAAGGTCTTGTTGCTCCGCCATGACCTCCCTGCCAATTTGGATACAATAAAGGAACTGGAGGCCCCTCGACTGTCCTCGGGTCCAGTATTGGACCACTTCAACCGGATATCCCCAGCCGATGTGGACAGACTCCTCCGAGCTGGAAAGCCCACCACCTGTCCTCTCGACCCGTGCCCGTCTTGGCTGATTAGAGCGTGTCCAGACGAGGTGCGGGCCCTCCTGGGGGATATCATCAATTTGTCCCTTGGCACGGGGACATTCCCAGGAGAATTGAAGGAGGCAGTGGTGCGCCCGCTCTTAAAGAAAACATCATTAGATCCTTTAGATCTATCCAATTACTGCCCGGTTTCGAATCTTCCGTTCCTGGGTAAGGTGATTGAGAGAGCGGTTGATGAACAGCTTGGTGGGTTTCTGGATGAAACATCGGCTCTCGACCCATTCCAGTCCGGCTTCCGCGCTGGTCATGGGACCGAGACGGCTCTGGTTGCCCTAACAGATGATCTTCGTAGACAGCTGGATCGAGGTGGGTCGGGGCTGCTGATTCTTCTAGATCTGTCAGCAGCTTTTGACATGGTCGATCACGAACTTCTGGACCACCGCCTTGCCGACGTGGGGATCCAGGGCACAGCCCTTCAATGGCTGCGCTCGTTTCTCTCTGGTCGGGGACAGAGGGTGGCGCTTAGGGGGGAATTGTCATCGCGCCACTCCTTGGTGTGTGGAGTACCTCAGGGTGCGATACTCTCCCCGATGCTTTTTAACATCTTTATGCGCCCCCTCGCCCAGCTTGTCCGGAGTTTTGGGCTGGGTTGCCATCAGTATGCTGATGACACCCAACTCTATCTGTTGATGGATGGCCATCCTGACTCGGCCCCAGACACACT
Organism: Podarcis tiliguerta; assembly: GCF_965153285.1. Lineage (NCBI taxonomy): Eukaryota > Metazoa > Chordata > Lepidosauria > Squamata > Lacertidae > Podarcis > Podarcis tiliguerta. The sequence continues at coordinate 41,135,587 of NC_139550.1, forward strand.
GACCAGATGTTTGGAAGCTGTGGCTGGATGGTTACGTGGGAGCTGGTTGAAGTTAAATCCTTCAAAGACAGAGGTCCTGTGGCTGGGACGGGACGATATGGGATTGGGGGGACAACTCCCATCTCTTGCGGGGGCGCAATTAGTGCCAGCACCGTCCGTTAAGTGTTAGTTAGTTAGTTAGTTATAGACTTTATTTGCATAGCCAACAGGCCATAGCATCAAAGGACAAACACCAACAGGAATACATTACAAATATAGTTAAAATCTTGTGACCTATTAAAACCCTAGGTAAGTTAATAATCTCAGTACTTAAAACTTGGCAGAAGTAATAAAATAATAATAATAAAACATAATTGTCAGGGGTTCAGGAGCAGAGTCACTGGAGAGGGAAGAAACAGGGAGCGAGGGGGAGGAGTCGGAAGGAAATGTCAGCGGCGACAGTAGTCCAAGATCTCTGAGTCTCTCCAGTGACTCGGAGGATTCACAGAAAGGGGCCCCCATGGTCAGGGCAAGGGGAGTGCCCAGGGGGACACCTCGGGAAGAAGGGGACTCAGAGAGTAGCAGCTGGAAATCCGGACCAGCGTCCCCCCCAGAGTGCAGTAGGGGGGAGGAGTCCAAGGCATCGGGATCAGGGAGCGCGCAGGCAGAGGGAGAACGTGAGGCAGGAGTGGCCACACCCTCGTCAGGGAGCGAGGAAACGGTCATCCGGAAAGTAAAACGCGCGCGCGCGCCAAGTTCAAATGTACAGGAGGGCGGCAAGGTGGGCAGCCCGGGTAAGGAGCCAGGTCCTAAAGCCCGCCGAAGAGAGGGGGAGGAGTCAGAGGGGTCTAGCTCTGCATCGGAAGAGTCCAGGAGGAATGAGACCCCGGGGGGTAGTAAGACCCAGAGGAAGAGAGAGAGAAGGAAGAGGTGGAGTAAGATTAGAGTCTTGAACTGGTGCACGGGGGGTGGAGATCCAGACAGAGCTTCGCCGGTCTAGAGTCCAGACGTAGGGCTGGGACGCTGAGACTTGTAAATGGAGACTATTCTTCAATAAAGACTTTGATACTGTACTATCGGCTAGCGTTGGTCCTTGGTGAGCTGGGACCCGGAGCCAGCCCTGACAGTAAGCTCTGTCTCAAATTTTAAAGTTTTGGCACCAAGAACCTCGCCACGTGAGTCGGCGCAGCGAGGACAGAGGAGGGGTGCTTACAGAGCTCACAAAACTCAGGCAAGATGACGACGGAAGAGAAGATAAAAGCCCTGCAAGAAGCGGTGACACAACTCAGCACTGAGGTAATTGCATCCAGGAAGAGAGAGGAGGAGATGGTTACTGTCAGAGCTGGCTCCGGGTCCCAGCTCACCAAGGACCAACGCTAGCCGGTAGTACAGTATCAAAGTCTTTATTGAAGAATAGTCTCCATTTACAAATCTCAGCGTCCCAGCTCTACGTCTGAGCTTTAGACCGGCGAAGCTCTATCTGGATCTCCGCCCCCTGTGCACCAGCTTAAAACTCTAATCTTACTCCACCTCCTCCTTCTCTCTCTCTTCCTCTGGGTCTTACTACCCCCCGGGGTCTCTTCCCTCCTGGACTCTTCTGACGCAGAGCTGGACCCCTCTGACTCCTCCCCCTCTCTTCGGCGTGCTTTAGGACCTGGCTCCCTACCCGGGCTGCCCACCTTGCCGCCCTCCTGTACATTTGAACTTGGCGCGCGCGCGCGTTTAACTTTCCTGATGACCGTTTCCTCGCTCCCTGACGAGGGTGTGGCCACTCCTGCTTCACGCTCTCCCTCTGCCTGCGCGCTCCCTGATCCCGATGCCTTGGACTCCTCCCCCCTACTGCACTCTGGGGGGGAAGCTGGTCCGGATTTCCAGCTGTTACTCTCTGAGTCCCCTCTGGCCCCTTCTTCCCGAGGTGTCCCCCTTGCCCTGACCATGGGGGCCCCTTTCTGTGAATCCTCCGAGTCACTGGAGAGACTCAGAGACCTCGGACTACTGTCGCCGCTGACATTTCCTTCCGACTCCTCCCCCTCGCTCTCCGTTTCTTCCCTCTCCTGTGACTCTGCTCCTGAACCCCTGACATCCATCCCCCCCTCGAAGCCCCCCCTTCCCCCCTCCCCTTCCTCCGGCGGGGGTGCTGGGTGCTCCGTCGTTGTGGGGGTGAATGGTGGATACAGTTCGTCCCCCGTGGCGTGCATCCAGTTAGAGAAATCCGGCTCGTCCTCCATGTCTTCGCCGACCTCGTTCTCCTCTGCTTCCATCTCCGTGCCGCCATGCTCGAACCCAACGTCCTCCCCCATCACGTCCATGTCCCTCTCACCCTCGTTCCCCTCTGGGTCCGTTCCCTGCCAAGGGCCCCTCAGCCACCTCTCCTCTCCTCGATTGTCCCACCAAAACGAGCGGTCTGAGGCAAACCCCGAGGGCGAGCCCTCCGGTGAACGTGTTTCTAATGCTGGTTCTTCGTCCGATGTGAATCCCTGGAACGTGCTGGTAGAAAGCGTGGGTGTGAAAAGCCAGTCGTCGAAATACTCGGCTGGCATGGGCCTGTGTGGGAACAAGGCATGAAACTCCTCTTTGAGGAGAGGCTCGTCCAGGGCATAGTCCGGCACCCAACTGTTGGCGCTGGCCGGGGTACCTTCCCTTGCGAGAAAATATTCTACTCCCTCCTCCCCCCATCTCGAGTCCAAAATCTCTGTGACCTGGTTGATGGGTTCTCTTCTTGGCGACTCCCTCCTTGGGGGGGCCTCCCTATACGGGTCTGGTGCCGTGCCCTGCGCCTGAAATCGGTGAGGTGCTTTGTAGGGCGTGAGCACCGACCTATGGAACACTGGGTGCATTCTGGATCCCTCCGGAAGTGTCAACCGGAAGGCCACCGGATTGATCCGTGCCTCAACTAGGTAAGGTCCTAGCTGCTTATGTCCGAGTTTCTTCTTAGCTAAAGATCTGGTCGGCACTGCGTGGGCCGCTAACCACACCCAGTCTCCCACCTGTATGTCTTCACCAACCCTCCTGTGCTTGTCAGCCTGCAGTTTGTATGCGTGCTTTGCAAGCTCTAATTGCCTCCTAAGCTGATCGTGGACTTCCTGCAATTCCGCCGCCAAGACTTCCGCTGCCTGTGGCTCCCCCTCCCCCAGTTTCTCTAATCCCGGGAAGGTTCTGGGATGCCTCCCGTTGTTGGCGAAGAACGGCGTCACCCCCGTGGACACGTGCTTCGTGTTGTTGTAGGCGAACTCAGCGAGTGGCAGGTAGTCCACCCATGTCGTCGGCTGTTGATTTGCATAGCATCTCAGGTACTGCTGCATGATGGCGTTGACGCGCTCCGCTTGTCCGTTGGTCTGCGGGTGTCTCGCCGACGCTAGGTTGATCTTGACGTTCAGGAAACCCATCAGCTTCTGCCAGAAGCTCGAAATGAACTGGCGCCCCCTGTCGGACAAGATAGACCGTGGCAGTCCGTGCACCCTGAAGACGTGGTCTATGAACAGTTTGGCGGTCTGTTCTGCCGTGGCCACCTTCGCGCACGGAATGAAGTGGGCCATTTTAGTGAACATGTCCACCACCACTAGCACTGCCGTTTTACCCCTCGAGCTGGGTAAATCCGTGACAAAGTCCAGTGCCACCCTCTCCCACGGTTCGCTCGGGGTCTGCAGCGGTTCGAGCAGTCCTGCCGGAGGTTTGTGCACTGACTTGGCCCTTTGGCAAGTGTCGCACCTCGAGACGTACTCCGCGACTTCCCCCCTCATCTTGGGCCACCAGAAATCTCTGGCAACGAGTTCCGCCGTCTTCTCCTTGCCGAAGTGCCCGGCGGTTGGCGCGTCGTGCAACTGCTGCAGTACTTTCGCGCGGAGCTCATCTCCCGGTACATAGAGTGCTCCTCTGCGGATGAGCAATCCGTCCCTTATTTGGAACTCGTCGTTTTTCACCGTGCCCTTGCGCACCTCCTCCATCTTGGCTAGAGCGAAGGAGTCCTCCTGCAGTGCTCGACGGACCGCTTCCAGGTCCACGGTTGCGGAAGCGCACGCCCACGCTTTCTGGGCGAAAATGTGCTTGGCCGCTGCTGGCGCCGCTTCTTCGAGGTATTGCGGCTTTCTGGACAGTGCATCTGCCATGATGTTGTTGTCGCCTGGGATGTATTCTATCCTGAAGTCGAAATCCGCAAAGAACTCCGCCCATCTGATGTGCCGCTGGTTCAGGAACCTTGCCGTGCGCCAGTACTCCAAGTTCTTATGATCCGTGCGAACCTGCACAGTATGTTTGGCCCCGATGAGGAAGTGCCGCCACGCCTTGAATGCTGCATGAATGGCCAGCAACTCCCTGTCCCAGATGGTGTAGTTCTGCTCTGACTTGCTGAGCTTCCTAGAGTAGAAGGCACACGGTCTCCAGTCCCCATGCGGGTCCTCCTGCAACAGTACGGCGCCCACGGCTCTGTCTGAGGCGTCCGTCTCAACCCTCAGCGGTTTGCTGGGATTCACATGCAGTAGCTGCCCTTCGGACGAGAAGAGACGCTTGAGGTTCTGGAAGGACTGCTCCGCTTGCTCCGTCCAGATGAACTTCTTCTTCTTGGAGCTGAGCGTGTCGGTAATGGCCGCTGTCTGCATCGCGAACCCCTTGATGAATTTGCGGTAAAAGTTGGCGAACCCCACAAACCGCTGGACCTCCTTCCGATTGCGCGGGCTCTTCCAATCCAACACCGCGCGAACCTTGGCGCTGTCCATGGCGAGCCCCTTGTCCGACAGCTTGTAGCCCAGGAAATCCACCTCCTTCCTGTCGAACTGGCACTTCTCCAGCTTTGCGTACAGCCGATGCTCCTGCAGTCGCTGCAGAACCTCCTTGACGTCCCCCTCGTGGGTCTCCTCAGATTCTGAGAATATCAGGATGTCGTCCAAGAAGCAGACGCATTTCTTGTAGAGAAGACCCGCCAGGACGTGATGCATGAACGCTTGAAAACAGTGGGCGCCATTTTGTAAACCGAAGGGCATAACTCTATATTCATATGTGCCCAGGGGCGTGAACATGGCAGTCTTCCACTCGTCCCCCTCCCGTATGCGGATCAGGTTGTACGCCCCTCTCAGATCCAACTTTGTAAAAACGCGTCCTTTCCTCACCGTTGCAAGCAGGTCATCTATTTTGGGCATTGGAAAGGCTGTGGGCTTGGTCTTTGAATTTAAGAGCCTGAAATCCACTACAAGTCTTTTTTGGGGCGTGTCCTTTTTCTTCACAAAGAATACAGGACTGCCCCCCGCTGCTTTCGACTCCCGGATGAAACCGCGCTTTAAGTTGAGGTCTATGAACTCCTTGAGCTCCTGCAGCTCGTCTTCAGACATGGAATACAGTTTCCCGGCTGGCAGCGTCGCCCCTGGCAGGAGGTCAATCTGGCAGTCATAGGGCCTGTGGGGAGGCAGCTTGTCTGCTTCCTTCTCGCAGAAAACCTCCAAAAACGCTGCGTACTTGCGTGGCACTGCTTGCAGCGTGCTCAATTGTAGCTGCGTGTCTTCCCCTCCTTCTTCTTGGCTACGAAGAATGCAATGTTCCGCGCAATAGGAGGAACCGAAGGTCAATTGGCGTTGGTACCACGCCAATGCTGGACTGTGCCTGTGCAGCCAACTCATGCCCAAGACTACCGGCGTGCCTGACAGTTTGGTGACGTTGAAGCTGATGACCTCTTGGTGATTTCCAATCCGCATCACCATTGGTTGCGTTTGTTGCACCACTTGCCCCCCTAGCAAGTCCCTGCCATCCACTGTGACAACCTTCAGGGGCAGTGTGGCTGGCAGCAGTGGTATATTGTGCTGCTGAATAAAATCCAGTCCTATAAAGTCGGCGTTGCTGCCGGAGTCAATGGTGATCGGCACTTCCAGAGTGCTTCCGTTGGGCAGTTGGAGAGACGCTGTAAGCTGCACCACTGGTTTGGGTGGGAGGGGGTCTGTGGGCTGCAAAATCCCTGGGGATTGTTTCATTGATTTGTCTGGCTGGACCCCAGTACCTCTTCCTCCAGCCAGACTCTGTCGTTTCCCTGCTGCGTTGCTTCTGTCACTGTTGCTGATGCTGCAGTGTGCTTGTGGAGCCTCTGGGGACACTCTTTCGCCATGTGTTGAGCACTGTCGCAGATGTAGCACTTCCTGTTCCCTCTAGGAGGCTTCGTCTTGACTGCTCCCGGCGTCAGGGCTCTGGTAGCTGACTGAGCCCTGGCACCTCCGAGCTCCATCGGTTCCTCTCCCCCTCCCTGCGAGGGCGTGGACTGCGCACGCGCTGCTTCTTTGGGATAGAAGGGAGGTGCTCTGGCTGGTGCCCTTCCCCAACGTCCTTCTTCTCTGTTGCAAGGACGTTCCTCCAGATGCACCCCGATCTCCAGAGCCCTCTGGACCACTTCCTGGGTGCTCCTTGGCCTCTCCCCCCTTCCAATCTCGGCTTTTACTTCTGTATTCAAGCCCTCCCAAAAGAGATCTCTCACTGGCGCAGAAGCTTTGTCCCATCCCAGTGCATGAACCAGTGCGAAGAAACGCGTATGGTACTGACGCACGCTGGCTTTGCCTTGCTTAAGTCCATGTATGTCTCTCCTGGCAATATCAACGTCTATCTTTGATAAAAAACACGAGTCCATAGCTTTAATGAAAGCCTTCGCGTCTTGGAGCGCCGGATCATTGTCCCTCCATAAATTTCTCAGCCACGTTTTGGCTTCACCATGCAAATGGGATAGGATAAACCCCACTTTCTCTCTTTCATCTCTAAAGTCTTTGTCAAGCAGATCCAGCGCAAACAACAGGTCTGCTCTAAAGTTGGGGTACTGCTGTAAACTCCCGTCAAAATGGGATACAAGGCTGCCTCCCCTCTTTCCCAATCCAATGCCCTCTGCTTTGGATCCAGGTGGCCCCTGTTTGGAAATCACGTCCAATCTTACTTGGAGATCCCGGTAGGCGCTACTCATTTCCTCCTCTCTTTTTCTGGATGCAATTACCTCCGTGCTGAGTCGTGTCACAGCTTCTTGCAGGGCGGATATCTGCTCTTCCGTCGTCATCTTGCCTGAGTTCTGTGAGCTCTTGAAGCACCCCTCCTCTGCCCTCGCTGCGTCAACTCACGTGGCGAGGTTCTTGGTGCCAAAACTTTAAGAATGGAGATAGAGCTTACTGTCAGAGCTGGCTCCGGGTCCCAGCTCACCAAGGACCAACGCTAGCCGGTAGTACAGTATCAAAGTCTTTATTGAAGAATAGTCTCCATTTACAAATCTCAGCGTCCCAGCTCTACGTCTGAGCTTTAGACCGGCGAAGCTCTATCTGGATCTCCGCCCCCTGTGCACCAGCTTAAAACTCTAATCTTACTCCACCTCCTCCTTCTCTCTCTCTTCCTCTGGGTCTTACTACCCCCCGGGGTCTCTTCCCTCCTGGACTCTTCTGACGCAGAGCTGGACCCCTCTGACTCCTCCCCCTCTCTTCGGCGTGCTTTAGGACCTGGCTCCCTACCCGGGCTGCCCACCTTGCCGCCCTCCTGTACATTTGAACTTGGCGCGCGCGCGCGTTTAACTTTCCTGATGACCGTTTCCTCGCTCCCTGACGAGGGTGTGGCCACTCCTGCTTCACGCTCTCCCTCTGCCTGCGCGCTCCCTGATCCCGATGCCTTGGACTCCTCCCCCCTACTGCACTCTGGGGGGGAAGCTGGTCCGGATTTCCAGCTGTTACTCTCTGAGTCCCCTCTGGCCCCTTCTTCCCGAGGTGTCCCCCTTGCCCTGACCATGGGGGCCCCTTTCTGTGAATCCTCCGAGTCACTGGAGAGACTCAGAGACCTCGGACTACTGTCGCCGCTGACATTTCCTTCCGACTCCTCCCCCTCGCTCTCCGTTTCTTCCCTCTCCTGTGACTCTGCTCCTGAACCCCTGACAGTTACCTCCTGCCGGGATCTCCAGGCCAGGTTGGACGTGCTTTCCAAAGAGGGGCAAACGGGAGCCAAGGCAGAAGGCATAGGTTTGGGGAGAAGGGGAGGAAGCCTTGTATCGCATTTCGACGGGAGTTTGCAGCAGTACCCCAACTTCAGAGCAGACCTGCTGTTTGCGCTGGATTTACTTGACAAAGACTTTAGAGATGAGAGAGAGAGAGTGGGGTTTATCTTGTCCCATTTGCATGGGGAAGCCAAAACGTGGCTGCGGAATCTAAGGAGGGACAATGATCCAGCGCTCCAAGATGCGAAGGCTTTTATTAAAGCAATGGACTCATGCTTTTTATCAAAGGTAGACGTCGATATTGCCAGGAGGGACATACATGGACTTAAACAAGGCAAAGCCAGCGTGCGGCAGTACCATACTCGATTTTTCGGACTGGTTCATGCCCTGGGGTGGGAAAAAGATTCTGCGCCAGTCAGAGACCTCTTTTGGGAGGGGTTGAATGCAGATGTAAAAGCGGAGATTGGAAGAGGGGAGAGACCAAGGAGCACCCAGCAGGTAGTCCAGAGGGCTCTGGAGATCGGGGTGCATCTGGAAGAACGTCCTTGCAACAGGGAGGAAGGGCGTTGGGGAAGGGCACCAGCCAGAGCACCTCCCTTCTTTCCCAGAGAAGCAGCGCGTGCGCACTCCACACCCTCGCAGGGAGGGGGAGAAGAGCCGATGGAGATAGGAGGTGCCAGGGCTCAGTCAGCTAACAGAGCCCTAACACCGGGAGCAGCCAAAACGAAGCCTCCTAGAGGGAACAGGAAGTGCTACATCTGCGACAGTGCTCAACACATGGCGAAAGAGTGTCCCCAGAGGCTCCACAAGCACACTGCAGCCTCCGCAACAGTCGCTGAAGCAGCTCAATTGAAAACGCAGCAACAGTTAAACGACAGAGTCTGGCTGGAGGAAGAGGCACTGGGGTCCAGTCAGACAAGTCAATGAAACAATCCCCAGCACTTTTGCAACCCACAGACCCCCTCCCACCCAAACCAGTGGTGCAGCTTACAGCGTCTCTCCAACTGCCCAATGGACGCACTCTGGAGGTGCCGATCACCATTGACTCCGGCAGCAACGCTGACTTTATGGGACTGGAATTCATTCAGCAGCACAATATACCACTGCTACCAGCCACGCTGCCCCTGAACGTTGTCACGGTGGATGGCAGAGACTTGTTAGGGGGGCAGGTGGTGCAACAAACGCAACCAATGGTGATGAGGATTGGAAATCACCGAGAAGTCATCAGCTTTAATGTCACACACCTGTCGGACACGCCGGTAGTCCTCGGCATGAGTTGGCTGCACAGGCACAGCCCAGCATTGGCGTGGTACCAACGCCAACTGACCTTCGGCTCCTCCTATTGCGCGGAACATTGCATCCTTCCTAGCCCGGAAGAAGGAGGGGACGACCCGCAGCTACAATTAGGCACGCTGCAAGCAGTGCCTCGCAAGTATGCAGCGTTTTTGGAGGTTTTCTGCGAGAAGGAAGCGGACAAGCTGCCCCCCCACAGGCCATATGACTGCAAGATTGACCTCCTGCCAGGAGCGACGCTGCCAGCCGGGAAACTGTATTCCATGTCTGAGGATGAGCTGCAGGAGCTCAAGGAGTTCATAGACCTCAACTTGAAGCGCGGTTTCATCCGGGAGTCGAAGGCAGCGGGGGGCAGTCCTGTATTCTTTGTGAAGAAGAGGGACACGCCCCAAAAAAGACTTGTGGTAGACTTCAGAATTTTAAATTCCAGAACCAAGCCCGCGGCCTTTCCCATGCCCAAGATAGATGACCTGCTGGCGACGGCGAGGAAAGGACGCGTTTTTACAAAGTTGGATCTGCGAGGGGCGTACAACCTGATTCGCATACGGGAAGGAGACGAGTGGAAGACTGCCATGTTCACGCCCCTAGGCACATATGAATACAGAGTTATGCCCTTCGGTTTACAAAATGGCGCCCACTGTTTTCAAGCTTTCATGCATCACGTCCTGGCGGGTCTCCTCTACAAGACATGCGTCTGCTTCTTGGACGACATCCTGATATTCTCAGAATCGGAGGAGGCCCACGAAGGTGACGTCAAGGCAGTTCTGCAGAGACTGCAGGAGCATCGGCTGTATGCCAAGCTGGAGAAGTGCCAGTTCGACAGGACGGAGGTGGATTTCCTAGGCTACAAGCTGTCGGACAAGGGGCTTGCCATGGACAGCGCCAAGGTTCGCGCAGTGTTGGACTGGAAGAGCCCGCGCAATCGGAAGGAGGTCCAGCGGTTTGTGGGGTTCGCCAACTTTTACCGCAAGTTCATCAAGGGGTTCGCGATGCAGACGGCGGCCATTACTGACACGCTCAGCTCTAAGAAGAAGAAGTTCATCTGGACGGAGCAAGCGGAGCAGTCCTTTCAGAACCTTAAGCGTCTCTTCTCGTCCGAAGGGCAGCTACTGCATGTGAATCCCAGCAAACCGATGAGGGTTGAAACAGACGCCTCAGACAGAGCCGTGGGCGCCGTACTGTTGCAGGAGGACCCGCATGGGAACTGGAGACCGTGTGCCTTCTACTCTAGGAAGCTCAGCAAGTCGGAGCAAAACTACACCATCTGGGACAGGGAGTTGCTGGCCATTCATGCAGCATTCAAGGCGTGGCGACACTTCCTCGTCGGGGCCAAGCACACCGTGCAGGTCCGCACGGATCATAAGAACCTGGAGTACTGGCGCACGGCAAGATTCCTAAACCAGCGGCACATCAGATGGGCGGAATTTTTCGCGGATTTCGACTTCAGGATAGAATACATCCCAGGCGACAACAACATCATGGCGGATGCACTGTCCAGGAAGCCGCAATACCTCGAAGAGGCGGCACCAGCAGCGGCCAAGCACATTTTCGCTCCGAAAGCGTGGGCGTGCGCTGCAGCAACCGTGGACTTGGAGGCGGTCCGTCGAGCACTGCAGAGGGACCCCTTTGCACAAGCCAAGATGGAGGAGGTGCACAAGGGCACGGTGAAGGACGACGAGTTCCAAGTACGAGACGGATTGCTCATCCGCAGAGGGGCCCTCTACGTACCGGGAGACGACCTCCGGGCGAAAGTACTGCAGCAGTTACACGACGCACCCACCGCCGGGCACTTTGGCAAGGAGAAGACGGCAGAACTCGTTGCCAGAGATTTTTGGTGGCCCAAGATGCGGGGGGAAGTCGCGGAGTACGTCTCGAGGTGCGACACCTGCCAAAGGGCCAAGTCAGTCCACAAACCTCCGGCGGGACTGCTCGAACCGCTGCAGACTCCGAGCGAACCGTGGGAGAGGGTGGCCCTGGACTTTGTCATGGATTTACCCAGCTCAAGGGGTAAAACGGCAGTGCTAGTGGTGGTGGACATGTTCACTAAAATGGCCCACTTCATTCCGTGCGCGAAGGTCGCCACGGCAGAACAGACCGCCAAACTGTTCATAGACCACGTCTTCAGAGTGCATGGACTGCCACGGTCTATCTTGTCCGACAGGGGGCGCCAGTTCATTTCGAGCTTCTGGCAGAAGCTGATGGGTTTCCTGAACGTCAAGATCAACCTAGCGTCGGCGAGACACCCGCAGACCAATGGACAAGCGGAACGCGTCAACGCCGTCATGCAGCAGTACCTGAGATGCTACGCAAATCAACAGCCGACGACATGGGTGGACTACCTGCCGCTCGCTGAGTTCGCTTACAACAACACGAAGCACGTGTCCACAGGGGTGACGCCGTTCTTCGCCAACAACGGGAGGCATCCCAGAACCTTCCCGGGATTAGAGAGACTGGGGGAGGGGGAGCCACAGGCAGCGGAAGTCTTGGCGGCGGAATTGCAGGAAGTCCACGAGCAGCTTAGGAGGCAGTTAGAGCTAGCAAAGCACGCATACAAACTGCAGGCTGACAAGCACAGGAGGGTTGGTGAAGACATACAGGTGGGAGACTGGGTGTGGTTAGCGGCCCACGCAGTGCCGACCAGATCCTTAGCTAAGAAGAAACTCGGACATAAGCAGCTAGGACCTTACCTAGTTGAGGCACAGATCAATCCGGTGGCCTTCCGGTTGACACTTCCGGAGGGATCCAGAATGCACCCAGTATTCCATAGGTCGGTGCTCACGCCCTACAAAGCACCTCACCGATTTCAGGCGCAGGGCACGGCACCAGACCGGTATGAGGAGATCCCCCCAAGGAGGGAGTCGCCAAGAAGGGAACCCATCAACCAGGTCACAGAGATTTTGGACTCGAGATGGGGGGAAGAGGGAGTAGAATATTTTCTCGCAAGGGAAGGTACCCCGGCCAGCGCCAACAGTTGGGTGCCGGACTATGCCCTGGACGAGCCTCTCCTCAAAGAGGAGTTTCATGCCTTGTTCCCACACAGGCCCATGCCAGCCGAGTATTTCGACGACTGGCTTTTCACACCCACGCTTTCTACCAGCACGTTCCAGGGATTCACCTCGGACGAAGAACCACCATTAGACACACGTTCACCGGAGGGCTCGCCCTCGGGGTTTGCCTCAGACCGCTCGTTTTGGTGGGACAATCGAGGAGAGGAGAGGTGGCTGAGGGGCCCTTGGCAGGCAACGGACCCAGAGGGGAACGAGGGTGAGAGGGACATGGACGTGATGGGGGAGGACGTTGGGTTCGAGCATGGCGGCACGGAGATGGAAGCAGAGGAGACCGAGGTCGGCGAAGACATGGAGGACGAGCCGGATTTCTCTAACTGGATGCACGCCACGGGGGACGAACTGTATCCACCATTCACCCCCACAACGACGGAGCACCCAGCACCCCCGCCGGAGGAAGGGGAGGGGGGAAGGGGGGGCTTCGAGGGGGGGATGGATGTCAGGGGTTCAGGAGCAGAGTCACTGGAGAGGGAAGAAACAGGGAGCGAGGGGGAGGAGTCGGAAGGAAATGTCAGCGGCGACAGTAGTCCAAGATCTCTGAGTCTCTCCAGTGACTCGGAGGATTCACAGAAAGGGGCCCCCATGGTCAGGGCAAGGGGAGTGCCCAGGGGGACACCTCGGGAAGAAGGGGACTCAGAGAGTAGCAGCTGGAAATCCGGACCAGCGTCCCCCCCAGAGTGCAGTAGGGGGGAGGAGTCCAAGGCATCGGGATCAGGGAGCGCGCAGGCAGAGGGAGAACGTGAGGCAGGAGTGGCCACACCCTCGTCAGGGAGCGAGGAAACGGTCATCCGGAAAGTAAAACGCGCGCGCGCGCCAAGTTCAAATGTACAGGAGGGCGGCAAGGTGGGCAGCCCGGGTAAGGAGCCAGGTCCTAAAGCCCGCCGAAGAGAGGGGGGAGGAGTCAGAGGGGTCTAGCTCTGCATCGGAAGAGTCCAGGAGGAATGAGACCCCGGGGGGTAGTAAGACCCAGAGGAAGAGAGAGAGAAGGAAGAGGTGGAGTAAGATTAGAGTCTTGAACTGGTGCACGGGGGGTGGAGATCCAGACAGAGCTTCGCCGGTCTAGAGTCCAGACGTAGGGCTGGGACGCTGAGACTTGTAAATGGAGACTATTCTTCAATAAAGACTTTGATACTGTACTATCGGCTAGCGTTGGTCCTTGGTGAGCTGGGACCCGGAGCCAGCCCTGACAATAATGATAATGTCAGAGCTGGCTCCTGGTCCCAGCTCACCAAGGACCAACGCTAGCCGGTAGTAAAGTCTCAAAGTCTTTATTGAAGAATAGTTTCCATTTCCAAGCCTCAGCGTCCCAGCTCTACGTCTGGAGTTTAGACCGGCGAAGCTCCGTCTGAATCTCCACCCCCTGTGCACCAGTTTAAGACTCTAATCTTACTCCACCTCTTC